>NW_027225858.1:0-47193 GCF_038994185.2 Dermacentor albipictus | reverse complement strand
CGCGCGTGTGGATTTCTACCAAACGACGTGAAAGCATGCCAATCGCTGCTCTTTTTAGCACCCGCACAGGATTTGTGCCAAAACGCGTTTTAAGCTGAATATGACACTTTTGTAGACGAGGATGCAGTTTTCTTCAAAACCACACGATATGCATGCAAATGGTGCTTTTGGCAGAAACGCGCGTGTGGGATTTCTACCAAACGACGTGAAAAGCATGCAAATGCTGCTCTTTTTAGAACCCGAAGCAGGGATTTGTGCCAAAACGCGTTTATAAGCATGAATATGATACTTTTGGTAGACGAGGATGCATTTTTCAGCAAAACCACACGATATACATGCAAATGGGTGCTTTTGGCAGAACGCGCGTGTGGATTTCTACCAAATGACGTGAAAAGCATGCCAATGCTGCTCTTTTTAGCACCCGCACATGGATTTGTGCGAAAACGCGTTTTAGCATGAATATGACACTTTTGGTAGACGAGGATGCAGTTTTCTGCAAAACCACACGATATGCATGCAAATGGCGCTTTTGCAGAACGCGCGTGTGGATTTCTACCAAACGACGTGAAAAAGCATGCCAATGCTGCTCTTTTTTAGCACCCGCACATGGATTGTGCCAAAACGCGTTTTAAGCATGAATATGACACTTTTTGGTAGACGAGGATGCAGTTTTCTGCAAAAAACCACACGATATGCATGCAAATGACGCTTTTGGCAGAACGCGCGTGTGGATTTCTACCAAACGACGTGAAAAGCATGCCAATGCTGCTCTTTTTAGAACCCGCACATGGATTTGTGCCAAAACGCGTTTTAACCATGAATATGACACTTTTGGTAGACGAGGATGCAGTTTTCTGCAAAACCACACGATATGCATGCAAATGGCGCTTTTGGCAGAACGCGCGTGTGGATTTCTACCAAACGACGTGAAAAGCATGCAATGCTGCTCTTTTTAGCACCCGCACATGGATTTGTGCCAAAACGCGTTTTAAGCATGAATATGACACTTTTGGTAGACGAGGATACAGTTTTCTGCAAAACCACACGATATGCATGCAAATGACGCTTTTGGCAGAACGCGCGTGTGGATTTCTACCAAACGACGTCAAAAGCATGCCAATGCTGCTCTTTTTAGCACCCGCACATGGATTTGTGCCAAAACACGTTTTAAGCATGAATATGACACTTTGGTAGACGAGGATGCAGTTTTCTGCAAAACCACACGATATGCATGCAAATGGTGCTTTTGGCAGAACGCGCGTGTGGATTTCTACCAAACGACGTGAAAAGCATGCAAATGCTGCTCTTTTAAGAACCCGCACATGGATTTGCGCCAAAACGCGTTTTAAGCATGAATATGACACTTTTGGTAGACGAGGATGCAGTTTTCTGCAAAACCACACGATATGCATGCAAATGGTGCTTTTGGCAGAACGCGCGTGTGGATTTCTACCAAACGACGTGAAAAGCATGCCAATGCTGCTCTTTTTAGAACCCGAACATGGATTTGTGCCAAAACGCGTTTTAAGCATGAATATGACACTTTGGTAGACGAGGATGCAGTTTTCTGCCAAACCACACGATATACATGCAAATGGTGCTTTTGACAGAACGCGCGTGTGGATTTCTACCAAACGACGTGAAAAGCATGCCAATGCTGCTCTTTTTAGCACCCGCACATGGATTTGTGCGAAAACGCATTTTAAGCATGAATATGACACTTTTGGTAGACGAGGATGCAGTTTTCTACAAAACACACGATATGCATGCAAATGGTGCTTTTGGCAGAACGCGCGTGTGGATTTCTACCAAACGACGTGAAAAGCAAGCCAATGCTGCTCTTTTTAGCACCCGCACATGGATTTGTGCCAAAACGCGTTTTAAGCATGAATATGACACTTTTGGTAGACGAGGATACAGTTTTCTGCAAAACCACACGATATGCATGCAAATGACGCTTTTGGCAGAACGCGCGTGTGGATGTCTACCAAACGACGTCAAAAGCATGCCAATGCTGCTCTTTTTAGCACCCGCACATGGATTTGTGCCAAAACACGTTTTAAGCATGAATATGACACTTTTGGTAGGCGAGGATGCAGTTTTCTGCAAAACCACACGATATGCATGCAAATGGTGCTTTTGGCAGAACGCGCGTGTGGATTTCTACCAAACGACGTGAAAAGCATGCCAATGCTGCTCTTTTTATCACCCGCACATGGATTTGTGCGAAAACGCGTTTTAAGCATGAATATGCAACTTTTGGTAGACGAGGATGCAGTTTTCTGCAAAACCACACGATATGCATGCAAATGGCGCTTTTGGCAGAACGCGCGTGTGGATTTCTACCAAACGATGTGAAAAGCATGCCAATGCTGCTCTTTTAGCACCCGCACATGGATTTCTGCCAAAACGCGTTTTAAGCATGAATATGACACTTTTGGTAGACGAGGATGCAGTTTTCTGCAAAACCACACGATATGCATGCAAATGACGCTTTTGGAAGAACGCGCGTGTGGATTTCTACCAAACGACGTGAAAAGCATGCCAATGCTGCTCTTTTTAGCACCCGCACATGGATTTGTGCCAAAACGCGTTTTAAGCATGAATATGACACTTTTGGTAGACGAGGATGCAGTTTTCTTCAAAACCACACGATATGCATGCAAATGGTGCTTTTGCAGAACGCGCGTGTGGATTTCTACCAAACGACGTGAAAAGCATGCAAATGCTGCTCTTTTTAGAACCCGAACATGGATTTGTGCCAAAACGCGTTTTAAGCATGAATATGATACTTTGGTAGACGAGGGGGATGCAGTTTTCAGCAAAACACACGATATACATGCAAATGGTGCTTTTGGCAGAACGCGCGTGTGGATTTCTACCAAATGACGTGAAAAGCATGCCAATGCTGCTCTTTTTAGCACCCGCACATGGATTTGTGCGAAAACGCGTTTTAAGCATGAATATGACACTTTTGGTAGACGAGGATGCAGTTTTCTGCAAAACCACACGATATGCATGCAAATGGCGCTTTTGGCAGAACGCGCGTGTGGATTTCTACCAAACGACGTGAAAAGCATGCCAATGCTGCTCTTTTTAGCACCCGCACATGGATTTGTGCCAAAACGCGTTTTAAGCATGAATATGACACTTTTGGTAGACGAGGATGCAGTTTTCTGCAAAACCACACGATATGCATGCAAATGACGCTTTTGGAAGAACGCGCGTGTGTATTTCTACCAAACGACGTGAAAAGCATGCCAATGCTGCTCTTTTAGCACCGCACATGGATTTGTGCCAAACGCGTTTTAAGCATGAATATGACACTTTTGGTAGACGAGGATGCAGTTTTCTGCAAAACCACACGATATGCATGCAAATGGTGCTTTTGGCAGAAACGCGCGTGTGGATTTCTACCAAACGACGTGAAAAGCATGCAAATGCTGCTCTTTTTAAAACCCGAACATGGATTTGTGCCAAAACGCGTTTTAAGCATGAATATGACACTTTTGGTAGACGAGGATGCAGTTTTCTGCAAAACCACACGATATACATGCAAATGGTGCTTTTGGCAGAACGCGCGTGTGGATTTCTACCAAACGACGTGAAAAGCATGCAAATGCTGCTCTTTTTAGAACCCGAACATGGATTTGTGCCAAAACGCGTTTTAAGCATGAATATGACACTTTTGGTAGACGAGGATGCAGTTTTCTGCAAAACCACACGATATACATGCAAATGGTGCTTTTGGCAGAACGCGCGTGTGGATTTCTACCAAACGACGTGAAAAGCATGCCAATGCTGCTCTTTTTAGCACCCGCACATTGATTTGTGCCAAAACGCGTTTTAAGCATGAATATGACACTTTTGGTAGACGAGGATGCAGTTTTCTGCAAAACCACACGATATGCATGCAAATAGTGCTTTTGGCAGAACGCGCGTGTGGATTCTTACCAAACGGACGTGAAAAGCATGCCAATGCTGCTCTTTTTAGCACCCGCACATGGATTTGTGCCAAAACGCGTTTAAGCATGAGTATGACACTTTTGGTAGACGAGGATGCAGTTTTCTGCAAAACCACACGATATGCATGCAAATGGTGCTTTTGGCAGAACGCGCGTGTGGATTTCTACCAACGACGTGAAAAGCATGCAAATGCTGCTCTTTTTAGAACCCGCACATGGATTGTGCCAAAACGCGTTTTAAGCATGAATATGACACTTTTGGTAGACGAGGATGCAGTTTTCTGCAAAACCACACGATATGCATGCAAATGGTGCTTTTGGCAGAACGCGCGTGTGGATTTCTACCAACGACGTGAAAAGCATGCCAATGCTGCTCTTTTTAGCACCCGCACATGGATTTGTGCCAAAACGCGTTTTAAGCATGAATATGACACTTTTGGTAGACGAGGTGCAGTTTTCTGCAAAACCACACGATATGCATGCAAATGGTGCTTTGGCAGAACGCGCGTGTGGATTTCTACCAAACGACGTGAAAAGCATGCCAATGCTGCTCTTTTTAGCACCCGCAACATGGATTTGTGCGAAAACGCATTTTAAGCATGAATATGACACTTTTGGTAGACGAGGATGCAGTTTTCTGCAAAAACCACACGATATGCATGCAAATGGTGCTTTGGCAGAACGCGCGTGTGGATTTCTACCAAACGACGTGAAAAGCAAGCCAATGCTGCTCTTTTTAGCACCCGCACATGGATTTGTGCCAAAACGCGTTTTAAGCATGAATATGACACTTTTGGTAGACGAGGATACAGTTTTCTGCAAAACCACACGATATGCATGCAAATGACGCTTTTGGCAGAACGCGCGTGTGGATGTCTACCAAACGACGTCAAAAGCAGGCCAATGCTGCTCTTTTTAGCACTCGCACATGGATTTGTGCCAAAACACGTTTATAAGCATGAATATGACACTTTTGGTAGACGAGGATGCAGTTTTCTGCAAAACCACACGATATGCATGCAAATGGTGCTTTTGGCAGAACGCGCGTGTGGATTTCTACCAAACGACGTGAAAAGCATGCCAATGCTGCTCTTTTTATCACCCGCACATGGATTTGTGCGAAAACGCGTTTTAAGCATGAATATGCAACTTTTGGTAGACGAGGATGCAGTTTTCTGCAAAAACCACACGATATGCATGCAAATGGCGCTTTTGGCAGAACGCGCGTGTGGATTTCTACCAAACGATGTGAAAAGCATGCCAATGCTGCTCTTTTTAGCACCCGCACATGGATTTGTGCCAAAACGCGTTTTAAGCTTGAATATGACACTTTTGGTAGACGAGGATGCAGTTTTCTGCAAAACCACACGATATGCATGCAAATGACGCTTTTGGAAGAACGCGCGTGTGGATTTCTACCAAACGACGTGAAAAGCATGCCAATGCTGCTCTTTTAGCACCCGCACATGGATTTGTGCCAAACGCGTTTTAAGCATGAATATGACACTTTTGGTAGACGAGGATGCAGTTTTCTTCAAAACCACACGATATGCATGCAAATGGTGCTTTTGGCAGAACGCGCGTGTGGATTTCTACCAAACGACGTGAAAAGCATGCAAATGCTGCTCTTTTTAGAACCCGAACATGGATTTGTGCCAAAACGCGTTTTAAGCATGAATATGATACTTTTGGTAGACGAGGATGCAGTTTTCAGCAAAACCACACGATATACATGCAAATGGTGCTTTTGGCAGAACGCGCGTGTGGATTTCTACCAAATGACGTGAAAAGCATGCCAATGCTGCTCTTTTTAGCACCCGCACATGGATTTGTGCGAAAACGCGTTTTAAGCATGAGTATGACACTTTTGGTAGACGAGGATGCAGTTTTCTGCAAAACCACACGATATGCATGCAAATGGTGCTTTTGGCAGAACGCGCGTGTGGATTTCTACCAAACGACGTGAAAAGCATGCAAATGCTGCTCTTTTTAGAACCCGCACATGGATTTGTGCCAAAACGCGTTTTAAGCATGAATATGACACTTTTGGTAGACGAGGATGCAGTTTTCTGCAAAACCACACGATATGCATGCAAATGGCGCTTTTGGCAGAACGCGCGTGTGGATTTCTACCAAACGACGTGAAAAGCATGCCAATGCTGCTCTTTTTAGCACCCGCACATGGATTTGTGCCAAAACGCGTTTTAAGCATGAATATGACACTTTTGGTAGACGAGGATGCAGTTTTCTGCAAAACCACACGATATGCATGCAAATGACGCATTTGGAAGAACGCGCGGTGTATTTCTACCAACGACGTGAAAAGCATGCCAATGCTGCTCTTTTTAGCACCCGCACATGGATTTGTGCGAAAACGCGTTTTAAGCATGATATGACACATTTGGTAGACGAGGATGCAGTTTTCTGCAAACCACACACAGATATACATGCAAATGGTGCTTTGGCAGAACGCGCGTGTGGATTTCTACCAAACGACGTGAAAGCATGCCAATGCTGCTCTTTTTAGCACCCGCACATGGATTTGTGCCAAAACGCGTTTTAAGCATGAATATGACACTTTTGGTAGACGAGGGATGCAGTTTTCTGCAAACCACACGATATGCATGCAAATGGCGCTTTTGCAGAACGCGCGTGTGGATTTCTACCAAACGACGTGAAAAGCATGCCAATGCTGCTCTTTTTAGGCACCCGCACATGGATTTGTGCCAAAACGCGTTTTAAGCATGAATATGACACTTTGGTAGACGAGGATGCAGTTTTCTGCAAAACCACACGATATGCATGCAAATGACGCTTTTGGCAGAACGCGCGTGTGGATTTCTACCAAACGACGTGAAAAGCATGCAAATGCTGCTCTTTTCAGCACACGCACATGGATTTGTGCGAAAACGCATTTTAAGCATGAATATAACACTTTTGGTAGACGAGGATGCAGTTTTCTGCAAAACCACACGATATGCATGCAAATGACGCTTTTGGCAGAACGCGCGTGTGGATTTCTACCAAACGACGTGAAAAGCATGCAATGCTGCTCTTTTTAGCACCCGCACATGGATTTGTGCCAAAACGCGTTTTAAGCATGAATATGACACTTTGGTAGACGAGGATGCAGTTTTCTGCAAAACCACACGATATGCGTGCAAATGGTGCTTTAGGCAGAACGCGCGTGTGGATTTCTACCAAACGACGTGAAAAGCATGCCAATGCTGCTCTTTTTAGCACCCGCACATGGATTTGTGCCAAAACGCGTTTTAAAGCATGAGTATGACACTTTTGGTAGACGAGGATGCAGTTTTCTGCAAAACCACACGATATGCATGCAAATGGTGCTTTTTGGCAGAACGCGCGTGTGGATTTCTACCAAACGACGTGAAAAGCATGCAAATGCTGCTCTTTTTAGAACCCGCACATGGATTTGTGCCAAAACGCGTTTTAAGCATGAATATGACACTTTGGTAGACGAGGATGCAGTTTTCTGCAAAACCACACGATATGCATGCAAATGACGCTTTTGGCAGAACGCGCGTGTGGATTTCTACCAAACGACGTGAAAAGCATGCCAATGCTGCTCTTTTAGCACCCGCACATGGATTTGTGCCAAAACGCGTTTTAAGCATGAATATGACACTTTTGGTAGACGAGGATGCAGTTTTCTGCAAACCACACGATATGCATGCAAATGGTGCTTTTGGCAGAACGCGCGTGTGGATTTCTACCAAACGACGTGAAAAGCATGCCAAATGCTGCTCTTTTTAGAACCCGCACATGGATTTGTGCCAAAACGCGTTTTAAGCATGAATATGACACTTTGGTAGACGAGGATGCAGTTTTCTGCAAAACCACACGATATGCATGCAAATGGTGCTTTTGGCAGAACGCGCGTGTGGATTTCTACCAAACGACGTGAAAAAGCATGCAAATGCTGCTCTTTTTAGAACCGCACATGGATTTGTGCCAAAACGCGTTTTAAGCATGAATATGACACTTTTGGTAGACGAGGATGCAGTTTTCTGCAAAACCACACGATATGCATGCCAAATGACGCTTTTGGCAGAACGCGCGTGTGGATTTCTACCAAACGACGTGAAAAGCATGCCAATGCTGCTCTTTTTAGCACCCGCACATGGATTTGTGCCAAACGCGTTTTAAGCATGAATATGACACTTTTGGTAGACGAGGATGCAGTTTTTCTGCAAAACCACACGATATGCATGCAAATAGTGCTTTTGGCAGACACGCGCGTGTGGATTTCTACCAAACGACGTGAAAGCATGCCAATGCTGCTCTTTTAGCACCCGCACATGGATTTGTGCAAAACGCGTTTTAAGCATGAGTATGACACTTTTGGTAGACGAGGATGCAGTTTTCTGCAAAACCACACGATATGCATGCAAATGGTGCTTTTGGCAGAACGCGCGTGTGGATTTCTACCAAACGACGTGAAAAGCATGCAAATGCTGCTCTTTTTAGAACCCGCACATGGATTTGTGCCAAAACGCGTTTTAAGCATGAATATGACACTTTTGGTAGACGAGGATGCAGTTTTCTGCAAAACCACAGATATGCATGCAAATGGTGCTTTTGGCAGAACGCGCGTGTGGATTTCTACCAAACGACGTGAAAAGCATGCAAATGCTGCTCTTTTAGAACCGCACATGGATTTGTGCCAAAACGCGTTTAAGCATGAATATTGACACTTTTGGTAGACGAGGATGCAGTTTCTGCAAAACCACACGATATGCATGCAAATGTTGCTTTTGGCAGAACGCGCTTGTGGATTTCTACCAAACGACGTGAAAAGCATGCAAATGCTGCTCTTTTAGAACCCGCACATGGATTTGTGCCAAAACGCGTTTTAAGCATGAATATGACACTTTTGGTAGAACGAGGATGCAGTTTTCTGCAAAACCACACGATATGCATGCAAATGACGCTTTTGCAGAACGCGCGTGTGGATTTCTACCCAACGACGTGAAAAGCATGCCAATGCTGCTCTTTTAGCACCCCGCACATGGATTTGTGCCAAAACGCGTTTTAAGCATGAATATGAACACTTTTGGTAGACGAGGATGCAGTTTTCTGCAAAACCACACGATATGCATGCAAATGGTGCTTTTGGCAGAACGCGCGTGTGGATTTCTACCAAACGACGTGAAAAGCATGCCAATGCTGCTCTTTTTAGAACCCCCGCACATGGATTTGTGCCAAAACGACCGTTTTAAGCATGATATGACACTTTTGGTAGACGAGGATGCAGTTTTTCTGCAAAACCACACGATATCATGCAAATAGTGCTTTTGCAGAAACGCGCGTGTGGATTTCTACCAAACCGACGTGAAAAGCATGCCAATGCTGCTCTTTTTAGCACCCCGCACCATGGATTTGTGCCAAAACGCGTTTTAAGCATGAGTATGACACTTTTGGTAGACGAGGATGCAGTTTTCTGCAAACCCACACGATATGCATGCAAATGGTGCTTTTGGCAGAACGCGCGTGTGGATTTCTACCAAACGACGTGAAAAGCATGCAAATGCTGCCTCTTTTTAGAACCCGCACATGGATTGTGCCAAAACGCGTTTTAAGCATGAACATGACACTTTTGGTAGACGAGGATGCAGTTTTCTGCAAAACCACACGATATGCATGCAAATGGCGCTTTTGGCAGAACGCGCGTGTGGATTTCTACCAAACGACGTGAAAAGCATGCCAATGCTGCTCTTTTTAGCACCCGCACATGGATTTGTGCCAAAACGCGTTTTAAGCATGAATATGACACTTTTGGTAGACGAGGATGCAGTTTTCTGCAAAACCACACGATATGCATGCAAATGACGCTTTTGGCAGAACGCGCGTCTGGATTTCTACCAAACGACGTGAAAAGCATGCAAATGCTGCTCTTTTCAGCACCCGCACATGGATTTGTGCGAAAACGCGTTTTAAGCATGAATATGACACTTTTGGTAGACGAGGATGCAGTTTTCTGCAAAACCACACGATATGCATGCAAATGACGCTTTTGGCAGAACGCGCGTGTGGATTTCTACAAAACGACGTGAAAAGCATGCCAATGCTGCTCTTTTTAGCACCCGCACATGGATTTGTGCGAAAACGCGTTTTAAGCATGAATATGACACTTTTGGTAGACGAGGATGCAGTTTTCTGCAAAACCACACGATATGCATGCAAATGGCGCTTTTGACAGAACGCGCGTGTGGATTTCTGCCAAACGACGTGAAAAGCATGCCAATGCTGCTCTTTTTAGCACCCGCACATGGATTTGTGCCAAAACGCGTTTTAAGCATGAATATGACGCTTTTGGTAGACGAGGATGCAGTTTTCTGCAAAACCACACGATATGCTTGCAAATGACGCTTTTGGCAGAACGCGCGTGTGGATTTCTACCAAACGACGTGAAAAGCATGCAAATGCTGCTCTTTTCAGCACCCGCACATGGATTTGTGCGAAAACGCGTTTTAAGCATGTATATGGCACTTTTGGTAGACGAGGATGCAGTTTTCTGCAAAACCACACGATATGCATGCAAATGACGCTTTTGGCAGAACGCGCGTGTGGATTTCTACCAAACGACGTGAAAAGCATGCAAATGCTGCTCTTTTTAGAACCCGCACATGGATTTGTGCCAAAACGCGTTTTAAGCATGAATATGACACTTTTGGTAGACGAGGATGCAGTTTTCTGCAAAACCACACGATATGCATGCAAATGGTGCTTTTGGCAGAACGCGCGTGTGGATTTCTACCAAACGACGTGAAAAGCATGCAAATGCTGCTCTTTTTAGAACCCGCACATAGATTTGTACCAAAACGCGTTTTAAGCATGAATATGGCACTTTTGGTAGACGAGGATGCAGTTTTCTGCAAAACCACACGATATGCATGCAAATGGTGCTTTTGGCAGAACGCGAGTGTGGATTTCTACCAAACGACGTGAAAAGCATGCCAATGCTGCTCTTTTTAGCACCCGCACATGGATTTGTGCCAAAACGCGTTTTAAGCATGAATATGACACTTTTGGTAGACGAGGATGCAGTTTTCTGCAAAACCACACGATATGCATGCAAATGGTGCTTTTGGCAGAACGCGCGTGTGGATTTCTACCAAACGACGTGAAAAGCATGCAAATGCTCTTTTTGGAACCCGCACATGGATTTGTGCCAAAACGCGTTTTAAGCATGAATATGACACTTTTGGTAGACGAGGATGCAGTTTTCTGCAAAACCACACGATATGCATGCAAATGGTGCTTTTGGCAGAACGCGCGTGTGGATTTCTACCAAACGACGTGAAAAGCATGCAAATGCAGCTCTTTTTAGAACCCGCACATGGATTTGTGCCAAAACGCGTTTTAAGCATGAATATGACACTTTTGGTAGACGAGGATGCAGTTTTCTGGAAAACCACACGATATGCATGCAAATGGTGCTTTTGGCAGAACGCGCGTGTGGATTTCTACCAAACGACGTGAAAAGCATGCCAATGCTGCTCTTTTTATCACCTGCGCATGGATTTGTGCGAAAACGCGTTTTAAGCATGAATATGCAACTTTTGGTAGACGAGGATGCAGTTTTCTGCAAAACCACACGATATGCATGCAAATGGTGCTTTTGGCAGAACGCGCGTGTGGATTTCTACCAAACGACGTGAAAAGCATGCCAATGCTGCTCTTTTTAGCACCCGCACATGGATTTGTGCCAAAACGCGTTTTAAGCATGAATATGACACTTGGTAGACGAGGATGCAGTTTTCTGCAAAACCACACGATATGCATGCAAATGGTGCTTTTGGCAGAACGCGCGTGTGGATTTCTACCAAACGACGTGAAAAGCATGCAAATGCTCTTTTTAGAACCCGCACATGGATTTGTGCCAAAACGCCTTTTAAGCATGAATATGACACTTTTGGTAGACGAGGATGCAGTTTTCTGCAAAACCACACGATATGCATGCAAATGGTGCTTTTGGTAGAACGCGCTTGTGGATTTCTACCAAACGACGTGAAAAGCATGCAAATGCTGCTCTTTTTAGAACCCGCACATGGATTTGTGCCAAAACGCGTTTTAAGCATGAATATGACACTTTTGGTAGACGAGGATGCAGTTTTCTGCAAAACCACACGATATGCATGCAAATGGTGCTTTTGGCAGAACGCGAGTGTGGATTTCTACCAAACGACGTGAAAAGCATGCCAATGCTGCTCTTTTTAGCACCCGCACATGGATTTGTGCCAAAACGCGTTTTAAGCATGAATATGACACTTTTGGTAGACGAGGATGCAGTTTTCTGCAAAACCACACGATATGCATGCAAATGGTGCTTTTGGCAGAACGCGCGTGTGGATTTCTACCAAACGACGTGAAAAGCATGCAAATGCTCTTTTTAGAACCCGCACATGGATTTGTGCCAAAACGCGTTTTAAGCATGAATATGACACTTTTGGTAGACGAGGATGCAGTTTTCTGCAAAACCACACGATATGCATGCAAATGGTGCTTTTGGCAGAACGCGCTTGTGGATTTCTACCAAACGACGTGAAAAGCATGCAAATGCTGCTCTTTTTAGAACCCGCACATGGATTTGTGCCAAAACGCGTTTTAAGCATGAATATGACACTTTTGGTAGACGAGGATGCAGTTTTCTGCAAAACCACACGATATGCATGCAAATGGCGCTTTTGGCAGAACGCGCGTGTGGATTTCTACCAAACGACGTGAAAAGCATGCCAATGCTGCTCTTTTTAGCACCCGCACATGGATTTGTGCCAAAACGCGTTTTAAGCATGAATATGACACTTTTGGTAGACGAGGATGCAGTTTTCTGCAAAACCACACGATATGCATGCAAATGACGCTTTTGGCAGAACGCGCGTCTGGATTTCTACCAAACGACGTGAAAAGCATGCAAATGCTGCTCTTTCAGCACCCGCACATGGATTTGTGCGAAAACGCGTTTTAAGCATGAATATGACACTTTTGGTAGACGAGGATGCAGTTTTCTGCAAAACCACACGATATGCATGCAAATGACGCTTTTGGCAGAACGCGCGTGTGGATTTCTACAAAACGACGTGAAAAGCATGCCAATGCTGCTCTTTTTAGCACCCGCACATGGATTTGTGCGAAAACGCGTTTTAAGCATGAATATGACACTTTTGGTAGACGAGGATGCAGTTTTCTGCAAAACCACACGATATGCATGCAAATGGCGCTTTTGACAGAACGCGCGTGTGGATTTCTGCCAAACGACGTGAAAAGCATGCCAATGCTGCTCTTTTTAGCACCCGCACATGGATTTGTGCCAAAACGCGTTTTAAGCATGAATATGACGCTTTTGGTAGACGAGGATGCAGTTTTCTGCAAAACCACACGATATGCTTGCAAATGACGCTTTTGGCAGAACGCGCGTGTGGATTTCTACCAAACGACGTGAAAAGCATGCAAATGCTGCTCTTTTCAGCACCCGCACATGGATTTGTGCGAAAACGCGTTTTAAGCATGTATATGGCACTTTTGGTAGACGAGGATGCAGTTTTCTGCAAAACCACACGATATGCATGCAAATGACGCTTTTGGCAGAACGCGCGTGTGGATTTCTACCAAACGACGTGAAAAGCATGCAAATGCTGCTCTTTTTAGAACCCGCACATGGATTTGTGCCAAAACGCGTTTTAAGCATGAATATGACACTTTTGGTAGACGAGGATGCAGTTTTCTGCAAAACCACACGATATGCATGCAAATGGTGCTTTTGGCAGAACGCGCGTGTGGATTTCTACCAAACGACGTGAAAAGCATGCAAATGCTGCTCTTTTTAGAACCCGCACATAGATTTGTACCAAAACGCGTTTTAAGCATGAATATGACACTTTTGGTAGACGAGGATGCAGTTTTCTGCAAAACCACACGATATGCATGCAAATGGTGCTTTTGGCAGAACGCGAGTGTGGATTTCTACCAAACGACGTGAAAAGCATGCCAATGCTGCTCTTTTTAGCACCCGCACATGGATTTGTGCCAAAACGCGTTTTAAGCATGAATATGACACTTTTGGTAGACGAGGATGCAGTTTTCTGCAAAACCACACGATATGCATGCAAATGGTGCTTTTGGCAGAACGCGCGTGTGGATTTCTACCAAACGACGTGAAAAGCATGCAAATGCTCTTTTTAGAACCCGCACATGGATTTGTGCCAAAACGCGTTTTAAGCATGAATATGACACTTTTGGTAGACGAGGATGCAGTTTTCTGCAAAACCACACGATATGCATGCAAATGGTGCTTTTGGCAGAACGCGCGTGTGGATTTCTACCAAACGACGTGAAAAGCATGCAAATGCAGCTCTTTTTAGAACCCGCACATGGATTTGTGCCAAAACGCGTTTTAAGCATGAATATGACACTTTTGGTAGACGAGGATGCAGTTTTCTGGAAAACCACACGATATGCATGCAAATGGTGCTTTTGGCAGAACGCGCGTGTGGATTTCTACCAAACGACGTGAAAAGCATGCCAATGCTGCTCTTTTTATCACCTGCGCATGGATTTGTGCGAAAACGCGTTTTAAGCATGAATATGCAACTTTTGGTAGACGAGGATGCAGTTTTCTGCAAAACCACACGATATGCATGCAAATGGTGCTTTTGGCAGAACGCGCGTGTGGATTTCTACCAAACGACGTGAAAAGCATGCCAATGCTGCTCTTTTTAGCACCCGCACATGGATTTGTGCCAAAACGCGTTTTAAGCATGAATATGACACTTGGTAGACGAGGATGCAGTTTTCTGCAAAACCACACGATATGCATGCAAATGGTGCTTTTGGCAGAACGCGCGTGTGGATTTCTACCAAACGACGTGAAAAGCATGCAAATGCTCTTTTTAGAACCCGCACATGGATTTGTGCCAAAACGCCTTTTAAGCATGAATATGACACTTTTGGTAGACGAGGATGCAGTTTTCTGCAAAACCACACGATATGCATGCAAATGGTGCTTTTGGCAGAACGCGCTTGTGGATTTCTACCAAACGACGTGAAAAGCATGCAAATGCTGCTCTTTTTAGAACCCGCACATGGATTTGTGCCAAAACGCGTTTTAAGCATGAATATGACACTTTTGGTAGACGAGGATGCAGTTTTCTGCAAAACCACACGATATGCATGCAAATGGTGCTTTTGGCAGAACGCGCGTGTGGATTTCTACCAAACGACGTGAAAAGCATGCCAATGCTGCTCTTTTTATCACCCGCACATGGATTTGTGCCAAAACGCGTTTTAAGCATGAATATGACACTTTTGGTAGACGAGGATGCAGTTTTCTGCAAAACCACACGATATGCATGCAAATGACGCTTTTGGAAGAACGCGCGTGTGGATTTCTACCAAACGACGTGAAAAGCATGCCAATGCTGCTCTTTTTAGCACCCGCACATGGATTTGTGCCAAAACGCGTTTTAAGCATGAATATGACACTTTTGGTAGACGAGGATGCAGTTTTCTTCAAAACCACACGATATGCATGCAAATGGTGCTTTTGGCAGAACGCGCGTGTGGATTTCTACCAAACGACGTGAAAAGCATGCAAATGCTGCTCTTTTTAGAACCCGAACATGGATTTGTGCCAAAACGCGTTTTAAGCATGAATATGATACTTTTGGTAGACGAGGATGCAGTTTTCAGCAAAACCACACGATATACATGCAAATGGTGCTTTTGGCAGAACGCGCGTGTGGATTTCTACCAAATGACGTGAAAAGCATGCCAATGCTGCTCTTTTTAGCACCCGCACATGGATTTGTGCGAAAACGCGTTTTAAGCATGAATATGACACTTTTGGTAGACGAGGATGCAGTTTTCTGCAAAACCACACGATATGCATGCAAATGGCGCTTTTGGCAGAACGCGCGTGTGGATTTCTACCAAACGACGTGAAAAGCATGCCAATGCTGCTCTTTTTAGCACCCGCACATGGATTTGTGCCAAAACGCGTTTTAAGCATGAATATGACACTTTTGGTAGACGAGGATGCAGTTTTCTGCAAAACCACACGATATGCATGCAAATGACGCTTTTGGCAGAACGCGCGTGTGGATTTCTACCAAACGACGTGAAAAGCATGCCAATGCTGCTCTTTTAGAACCCGCACATGGATTTGTGCCAAAACGCGTTTTAAGCATGAATATAACACTTTTGGTAGACGAGGATGCAGTTTTCTGCAAAACCACACGATATGCATGCAAATGGCGCTTTTGGCAGAACGCGCGTGTGGATTTCTACCAAACGACGTGAAAAGCATGCCAATGCTGCTCTTTTTAGCACCCGCACATGGATTTGTGCCAAAACGCGTTTTAAGCATGAATATGACACTTTTGGTAGACGAGGATACAGTTTTCTGCAAAACCACACGATATGCATGCAAATGACGCTTTTGGCAGAACGCGCGTGTGGATGTCTACCAAACGACGTCAAAAGCATGCCAATGCTGCTCTTTTTAGCACCCGCACATGGATTTGTGCCAAAACACGTTTTAAGCATGAATATGACACTTTTGGTAGACGAGGATGCAGTTTTCTGCAAAACCACACGATATGCATGCAAATGGTGCTTTTGGCAGAACGCGCGTGTGGATTTCTACCAAACGACGTGAAAAGCATGCCAATGCTGCTCTTTTTATCACCCGCACATGGATTTGTGCGAAAACGCGTTTTAAGCATGAATATGCAACTTTTGGTAGACGAGGATGCAGTTTTCTGCAAAACCACACGATATGCATGCAAATGGCGCTTTTGGCAGAACGCGCGTGTGGATTTCTACCAAACGATGTGAAAAGCATGCCAATGCTGCTCTTTTTAGCACCCGCACATGGATTTGTGCCAAAACGCGTTTTAAGCATGAATATGACACTTTTGGTAGACGAGGATGCAGTTTTCTGCAAAACCACACGATATGCATGCAAATGACGCTTTTGGAAGAACGCGCGTGTGGATTTCTACCAAACGACGTGAAAAGCATGCCAATGCTGCTCTTTTTAGCACCCGCACATGGATTTGTGCCAAAACGCGTTTTAAGCATGAATATGACACTTTTGGTAGACGAGGATGCAGTTTTCTTCAAAACCACACGATATGCATGCAAATGGTGCTTTTGGCAGAACGCGCGTGTGGATTTCTACCAAACGACGTGAAAAGCATGCAAATGCTGCTCTTTTTAGAACCCGAACATGGATTTGTGCCAAAACGCGTTTTAAGCATGAATATGATACTTTTGGTAGACGAGGATGCAGTTTTCAGCAAAACCACACGATATATATGCAAATGGTGCTTTTGGCAGAACGCGCGTGTGGATTTCTACCAAATGACGTGAAAAGCATGCCAATGCTGCTCTTTTTAGCACCCGCACATGGATTTGTGCGAAAACGCGTTTTAAGCATGAATATGACACTTTTGGTAGACGAGGATGCAGTTTTCTGCAAAACCACACGATATGCATGCAAATGGCGCTTTTGGCAGAACGCGCGTGTGGATTTCTACCAAACGACGTGAAAAGCATGCCAATGCTGCTCTTTTTAGCACCCGCACATGGATTTGTGCCAAAACGCGTTTTAAGCATGAATATGACACTTTTGGTAGACGAGGATGCAGTTTTCTGCAAAACCACACGATATGCATGCAAATGACGCTTTTGGCAGAACGCGCGTGTGGATTTCTACCAAACGACGTGAAAAGCATGCCAATGCTGCTCTTTTTAGAACCCGCACATGGATTTGTGCCAAAACGCGTTTTAACCATGAATATGACACTTTTGGTAGACGAGGATGCAGTTTTCTGCAAAACCACACGATATGCATGCAAATGGCGCTTTTGGCAGAACGCGCGTGTGGATTTCTACCAAACGACGTGAAAAGCATGCCAATGCTGCTCTTTTTAGCACCCGCACATGGATTTGTGCCAAAACGCGTTTTAAGCATGAATATGACACTTTTGGTAGACGAGGATACAGTTTTCTGCAAAACCACACGATATGCATGCAAATGACGCTTTTGGCAGAACGCGCGTGTGGATTTCTACCAAACGACGTCAAAAGCATGCCAATGCTGCTCTTTTTAGCACCCGCACATGGATTTGTGCCAAAACACGTTTTAAGCATGAATATGACACTTTTGGTAGACGAGGATGCAGTTTTCTGCAAAACCACACGATATGCATGCAAATGGTGCTTTTGGCAGAACGCGCGTGTGGATTTCTACCAAACGACGTGAAAAGCATGCAAATGCTGCTCTTTTAAGAACCCGCACATGGATTTGCGCCAAAACGCGTTTTAAGCATGAATATGACACTTTTGGTAGACGAGGATGCAGTTTTCTGCAAAACCACACGATATGCATGCAAATGGTGCTTTTGGCAGAACGCGCGTGTGGATTTCTACCAAACGACGTGAAAAGCATGCCAATGCTGCTCTTTTTAGAACCCGAACATGGATTTGTGCCAAAACGCGTTTTAAGCATGAATATGACACTTTTGGTAGACGAGGATGAAGTTTTCTGCAAAACCACACGATATACATGCAAATGGTGCTTTTGACAGAACGCGCGTGTGGATTTCTACCAAACGACGTGAAAAGCATGCCAATGCTGCTCTTTTTAGCACCCGCACATGGATTTGTGCGAAAACGCATTTTAAGCATGAATATGACACTTTTGGTAGACGAGGATGCAGTTTTCTGCAAAACCACACGATATGCATGCAAATGGTGCTTTTGGCAGAACGCGCGTGTGGATTTCTACCAAACGACGTGAAAAGCAAGCCAATGCTGCTCCTTTTAGCACCCGCACATGGATTTGTCCCAAAACGCGTTTTAAGCATGAATATGACACTTTTGGTAGACGAGGATACAGTTTTCTGCAAAACCACATGATATGCATGCAAATGACGCTTTTGGCAGAACGCGCGTGTGGATGTCTACCAAACGACGTCAAAAGCATGCCAATGCTGCTCTTTTTAGCACCCGCACATGGATTTGTGCCAAAACACGTTTTAAGCATGAATATGACACTTTTGGTAGGCGAGGATGCAGTTTTCTGCAAAACCACACGATATGCATGCAAATGGTGCTTTTGGCAGAACGCGCGTGTGGATTTCTACCAAACGACGTGAAAAGCATGCCAATGCTGCTCTTTTTATCACCCGCACATGGATTTGTGCGAAAACGCGTTTTAAGCATGAATATGCAACTTTTGGTAGACGAGGATGCAGTTTTCTGCAAAACCACACGATATGCATGCAAATGGCGCTTTTGGCAGAACGCGCGTGTGGATTTCTACCAAACGATGTGAAAAGCATGCCAATGCTGCTCTTTTTAGCACCCGCACATGGATTTGTGCCAAAACGCGTTTTAAGCATGAATATGACACTTTTGGTAGACGAGGATGCAGTTTTCTGCAAAACCACACGATATGCATGCAAATGACGCTTTTGGAAGAACGCGCGTGTGGATTTCTACCAAACGACGTGAAAAGCATGCCAATGCTGCTCTTTTTAGCACCCGCACATGGATTTGTGCCAAAACGCGTTTTAAGCATGAATATGACACTTTTGGTAGACGAGGATGCAGTTTTCTTCAAAAGCACACGATATGCATGCAAATGGTGCTTTTGGCAGAACGCGCGTGTGGATTTCTACCAAACGACGTGAAAAGCATGCAAATGCTGCTCTTTTTAGAACCCGAACATGGATTTGTGCCAAAACGCGTTTTAAGCATGAATATGATACTTTTGGTAGACGAGGATGCAGTTTTCAGCAAAACCACACGATATACATGCAAATGGTGCTTTTGGCAGAACGCGCGTGTGGATTTCTACCAAATGACGTGAAAAGCATGCCAATGCTGCTCTTTTTAGCACCCGCACATGGATTTGTGCGAAAACGCGTTTTAAGCATGAATATGACACTTTTGGTAGACGAGGATGCAGTTTTCTGCAAAACCACACGATATGCATGCAAATGGCGCTTTTGGCAGAACGCGCGTGTGGATTTCTACCAAACGACGTGAAAAGCATGCCAATGCTGCTCTTTTTAGCACCCGCACATGGATTTGTGCCAAAACGCGTTTTAAGCATGAATATGACACTTTTGGTAGACGAGGATGCAGTTTTCTGCAAAACCACACGATATGCATGCAAATGACGCTTTTGGAAGAACGCGCGTGTGTATTTCTACCAAACGACGTGAAAAGCATGCCAATGCTGCTCTTTTTAGCACCCGCACATGGATTTGTGCCAAAACGCGTTTTAAGCATGAATATGACACTTTTGGTAGACGAGGATGCAGTTTTCTGCAAAACCACACGATATGCATGCAAATGGTGCTTTTGGCAGAACGCGCGTGTGGATTTCTACCAAACGACGTGAAAAGCATGCAAATGCTGCTCTTTTAGAACCCGAACATGGATTTGTGCCAAAACGCGTTTTAAGCATGAATATGACACTTTTGGTAGACGAGGATGCAGTTTTCTGCAAAACCACACGATATACATGCAAATGGTGCTTTTGGCAGAACGCGCGTGTGGATTTCTACCAAACGACGTGAAAAGCATGCAAATGCTGCTCTTTTTAGAACCCGAACATGGATTTGTGCCAAAACGCGTTTTAAGCATGAATATGACACTTTTGGTAGACGAGGATGCAGTTTTCTGCAAAACCACACGATATACATGCAAATGGTGCTTTTGGCAGAACGCGCGTGTGGATTTCTACCAAACGACGTGAAAAGCATGCCAATGCTGCTCTTTTTAGCACCCGCACATGGATTTGTGCCAAAACGCGTTTTAAGCATGAATATGACACTTTTGGTAGACGAGGATGCAGTTTTCTGCAAAACCACACGATATGCATGCAAATGACGCTTTTGGCAGAACGCGCGTGTGGATTTCTACCAAACGACGTGAAAAGCAAGCCAATGCTGCTCTTTTTAGCACCCGCACATGGATTTGTGCCAAAACGCGTTTTAAGCATGAATATGACACTTTTGGTAGACGAGGATACAGTTTTCTGCAAAACCACACGATATGCATGCAAATGACGCTTTTGGCAGAACGCGCGTGTGGATGTCTACCAAACGACGTCAAAAGCATGCCAATGCTGCTCTTTTTAGCACCCGCACATGGATTTGTGCCAAAACACGTTTTAAGCATGAATATGACACTTTTGGTAGACGAGGATGCAGTTTTCTGCAAAACCACACGATATGCATGCAAATGGTGCTTTTGGCAGAACGCGCGTGTGGATTTCTACCAAACGACGTGAAAAGCATGCCAATGCTGCTCTTTTTATCACCCGCACATGGATTTGTGCGAAAACGCGTTTTAAGCATGAATATGCAACTTTGGTAGACGAGGATGCAGTTTTCTGCAAAACCACACGATATGCATGCAAATGGCGCTTTTGGCAGAACGCGCGTGTGGATTTCTACCAAACGATGTGAAAAGCATGCCAATGCTGCTCTTTTTAGCACCCGCACATGGATTTGTGCCAAAACGCGTTTTAAGCATGAATATGACACTTTTGGTAGACGAGGATGCAGTTTTCTGCAAAACCACACGATATGCATGCAAATGACGCTTTTGGAAGAACGCGCGTGTGGATTTCTACCAAACGACGTGAAAAGCATGCCAATGCTGCTCTTTTTAGCACCCGCACATGGATTTGTGCCAAAACGCGTTTTAAGCATGAATATGACACTTTTGGTAGACGAGGATGCAGTTTTCTTCAAAACCACACGATATGCATGCAAATGGTGCTTTTGGCAGAACGCGCGTGTGGATTTCTACCAAACGACGTGAAAAGCATGCAAATGCTGCTCTTTTTAGAACCCGAACATGGATTTGTGCCAAAACGCGTTTTAAGCATGAATATGATACTTTTGGTAGACGAGGATGCAGTTTTCAGCAAAACCACACGATATACATGCAAATGGTGCTTTTGGCAGAACGCGCGTGTGGATTTCTACCAAATGACGTGAAAAGCATGCCAATGCTGCTCTTTTAGCACCCGCACATGGATTTGTGCGAAAACGCGTTTTAAGCATGAATATGACACTTTTGGTAGACGAGGATGCAGTTTTCTGCAAAACCACACGATATGCATGCAAATGGCGCTTTTGGCAGAACGCGCGTGTGGATTTCTACCAAACGATGTGAAAAGCATGCCAATGCTGCTCTTTTTAGCACCCGCACATGGATTTGTGCCAAAACGCGTTTTAAGCATGAATATGACACTTTTGGTAGACGAGGATGCAGTTTTCTGCAAAACCACACGATATGCATGCAAATGACGCTTTTGGAAGAACGCGCGTGTGGATTTCTACCAAACGACGTGAAAAGCATGCCAATGCTGCTCTTTTTAGCACCCGCACATGGATTTGTGCCAAAACGCGTTTTAAGCATGAATATGACACTTTTGGTAGACGAGGATGCAGTTTTCTTCAAAACCACACGATATGCATGCAAATGGTGCTTTTGGCAGAACGCGCGTGTGGATTTCTACCAAACGACGTGAAAAGCATGCAAATGCTGCTCTTTTTAGAACCCGAACATGGATTTGTGCCAAAACGCGTTTTAAGCATGAATATGATACTTTTGGTAGACGAGGATGCAGTTTTCAGCAAAACCACACGATATACATGCAAATGGTGCTTTTGGCAGAACGCGCGTGTGGATTTCTACCAAATGACGTGAAAAGCATGCCAATGCTGCTCTTTTTAGCACCCGCACATGGATTTGTGCGAAAACGCGTTTTAAGCATGAATATGACACTTTTGGTAGACGAGGATGCAGTTTTCTGCAAAACCACACGATATGCATGCAAATGGCGCTTTTGGCAGAACGCGCGTGTGGATTTCTACCAAACGACGTGAAAAGCATGCCAATGCTGCTCTTTTTAGCACCCGCACATGGATTTGTGCCAAAACGCGTTTTAAGCATGAATATGACACTTTTGGTAGACGAGGATGCAGTTTTCTGCAAAACCACACGATATGCATGCAAATGACGCTTTTGGCAGAACGCGCGTGTGGATTTCTACCAAACGACGTGAAAAGCATGCCAATGCTGCTCTTTTTAGAACCCGCACATGGATTTGTGCCAAAACGCGTTTTAACCATGAATATGACACTTTTGGTAGACGAGGATGCAGTTTTCTGCAAAACCACACGATATGCATGCAAATGGCGCTTTTGGCAGAACGCGCGTGTGGATTTCTACCAAACGACGTGAAAAGCATGCCAATGCTGCTCTTTTTAGCACCCGCACATGGATTTGTGCCAAAACGCGTTTTAAGCATGAATATGACACTTTTGGTAGACGAGGATGCAGTTTTCTGCAAAACCACACGATATGCATGCAAATGACGCTTTTGGAAGAACGCGCGTGTGTATTTCTACCAAACGACGTGAAAAGCATGCCAATGCTGCTCTTTTTAGCACCCGCACATGGATTTGTGCCAAAACGCGTTTTAAGCATGAATATGACACTTTTGGTAGACGAGGATGCAGTTTTCTGCAAAACCACACGATATGCATGCAAATGGTGCTTTTGGCAGAACGCGCGTGTGGATTTCTACCAAACGACGTGAAAAGCATGCAAATGCTGCTCTTTTTAGAACCCGAACATGGATTTGTGCCAAAACGCGTTTTAAGCATGAATATGACACTTTTGGTAGACGAGGATGCAGTTTTCTGCAAAACCACACGATATACATGCAATTGGTGCTTTTGGCAGAACGCGCGTGTGGATTTCTACCAAACGACGTGAAAAGCATGCAAATGCTGCTCTTTTTAGAACCCGAACATGGATTTGTGCCAAAACGCGTTTTAAGCATGAATATGACACTTTTGGTAGACGAGGATGCAGTTTTCTGCAAAACCACACGATATACATGCAAATGGTGCTTTTGGCAGAACGCGCGTGTGGATTTCTACCAAACGACGTGAAAAGCATGCCAATGCTGCTCTTTTTAGCACCCGCACATGGATTTGTGCCAAAACGCGTTTTAAGCATGAATATGACACTTTTGGTAGACGAGGATGCAGTTTTCTGCAAAACCACACGATATGCATGCAAATAGTGCTTTTGGCAGAACGCGCGTGTGGATTTCTACCAAACGACGTGAAAAGCATGCCAATGCTGCTCTTTTTAGCACCCGCACATGGATTTGTGCCAAAACGCGTTTTAAGCATGAGTATGACACTTTTGGTAGACGAGGATGCAGTTTTCTGCAAAACCACACGATATGCATGCAAATGGTGCTTTTGGCAGAACGCGCGTGTGGATTTCTACCAAACGACGTGAAAAGCATGCAAATGCTGCTCTTTTTAGAACGCGCACATGGATTTGTGCCAAAACGCGTTTTAAGCATGAATATGACACTTTTGGTAGACGAGGATGCAGTTTTCTGCAAAACCACACGATATGCATGCAAATGGTGCTTTTGGCAGAACGCGCGTGTGGATTTCTACCAAACGACGTGAAAAGCATGCCAATGCTGCTCTTTTTAGCACCCGCACATGGATTTGTGCGAAAACGCATTTTAAGCATGAATATGACACTTTTGGTAGACGAGGATGCAGTTTTCTGCAAAACCACACGATATGCATGCAAATGGTGCTTTTGGCAGAACGCGCGTGTGGATTTCTACCAAACGACGTGAAAAGCAAGCCAATGCTGCTGTTTTTAGCACCCGCACATGGATTTGTGCCCAAACGCGTTTTAAGCATGAATATGACACTTTTGGTAGACGAGGATACAGTTTTCTGCAAAACCACACGATATGCATGCAAATGACGCTTTTGGCAGAACGCGCGTGTGGATGTCTACCAAACGACGTCAAAAGCATGCCAATGCTGCTCTTTTTAGCACCCGCACATGGATTTGTGCCAAAACACGTTTTAAGCATGAATATGACACTTTTGGTAGACGAGGATGCAGTTTTCTGCAAAACCACACGATATGCATGCAAATGGTGCTTTTGGCAGAACACGCGTGTGGATTTCTACCAAACGACGTGAAAAGCATGCCAATGCTGCTCTTTTTATCACCCGCACATGGATTTGTGCGAAAACGCGTTTTAAGCATGAATATGCAACTTTTGGTAGACGAGGATGCAGTTTTCTGCAAAACCACACGATATGCATGCAAATGGCGCTTTTGGCAGAACGCGCGTGTGGATTTCTACCAAACGATGTGAAAAGCATGCCAATGCTGCTCTTTTTAGCACCCGCACATGGATTTGTGCCAAAACGCGTTTTAAGCATGAATATGACACTTTTGGTAGACGAGGATGCAGTTTTCTGCAAAACCACACGATATGCATGCAAATGACGCTTTTGGAAGAACGCGCGTGTGGATTTCTACCAAACGACGTGAAAAGCATGCCAATGCTGCTCTTTTTAGCACCCGCACATGGATTTGTGCCAAAACGCGTTTTAAGCATGAATATGACACTTTTGGTAGACGAGGATGCAGTTTTCTTCAAAACCACACGATATGCATGCAAATGGTGCTTTTGGCAGAACGCGCGTGTGGATTTCTACCAAACGACGTGAAAAGCATGCAAATGCTGCTCTTTTTAGAACCCGAACATGGATTTGTGCCAAAACGCGTTTTAAGCATGAATATGATACTTTTGGTAGACGAGGATGCAGTTTTCAGCAAAACCACACGATATACATGCAAATGGTGCTTTTGGCAGAACGCGCGTGTGGATTTCTACCAAATGACGTGAAAAGCATGCCAATGCTGCTCTTTTTAGCACCCGCACATGGATTTGTGCGAAAACGCGTTTTAAGCATGAATATGACACTTTTGGTAGACGAGGATGCAGTTTTCTGCAAAACCACACGATATGCATGCAAATGGCGCTTTTGGCAGAACGCGCGTGTGGATTTCTACCAAACGACGTGAAAAGCATGCCAATGCTGCTCTTTTTAGCACCCGCACATGGATTTGTGCCAAAACGCGTTTTAAGCATGAATATGACACTTTTGGTAGACGAGGATGCAGTTTTCTGCAAAACCACACGATATGCATGCAAATGACGCTTTTGGAAGAACGCGCGTGTGTATTTCTACCAAACGACGTGAAAAGCATGCCAATGCTGCTCTTTTTAGCACCCGCACATGGATTTGTGCCAAAACGCGTTTTAAGCATGAATATGACACTTTTGGTAGACGAGGATGCAGTTTTCTGCAAAACCACACGATATGCATGCAAATGGTGCTTTTGGCAGAACGCGCGTGTGGATTTCTACCAAACGACGTGAAAAGCATGCAAATGCTGCTCTTTTTAGAACCCGAACATGGATTTGTGCCAAAACGCGTTTTAAGCATGAATATGACACTTTTGGTAGACGAGGATGCAGTTTTCTGCAAAACCACACGATATGCATGCAAATGGCGCTTTTGGCAGAACGCGCGTGTGGATTTCTACCAAACGACGTGAAAAGCATGCCAATGCTGCTCTTTTTAGCACCCGCACATGGATTTGTGCCAAAACGCGTTTTAAGCATTAATATGACACTTTTGGTAGACGAGGATGCAGTTTTCTGCAAAACCACACGATATGCATGCAAATGGTGCTTTTGGCAGAACGCGCGTGTGGATTTCTACCAAACGACGTGAAAAGCATGCAAATGCTGCTCTTTTTAGAACCCGAACATGGATTTGTGCCAAAACGCGTTTTAAGCATGAATATGATACTTTTGGTAGACGAGGATGCAGTTTTCAGCAAAACCACACGATATACATGCAAATGGTGCTTTTGGCAGAACGCGCGTGTGGATTTCTACCAAATGACGTGAAAAGCATGCCAATGCTGCTCTTTTTAGCACCCGCACATGGATTTGTGCGAAAACGCGTTTTAAGCATGAATATGACACTTTTGGTAGACGAGGATGCAGTTTTCTGCAAAACCACACGATATGCATGCAAATGGCGCTTTTGGCAGAACGCGCGTGTGGATTTCTACCAAACGACGTGAAAAGCATGCCAATGCTGCTCTTTTTAGCACCCGCACATGGATTTGTGCCAAAACGCGTTTTAAGCATGAATATGACACTTTTGGTAGACGAGGATGCAGTTTTCTGCAAAACCACACGATATGCATGCAAATGACGCTTTTGGAAGAACGCGCGTGTGTATTTCTACCAAACGACGTGAAAAGCATGCCAATGCTGCTCTTTTTAGCACCCGCACATGGATTTGTGCCAAAACGCGTTTTAAGCATGAATATGACACTTTTGGTAGACGAGGATGCAGTTTTCTGCAAAACCACACGATATGCATGCAAATGGTGCTTTTGGCAGAACGCGCGTGTGGATTTCTACCAAACGACGTGAAAAGCATGCAAATGCTGCTCTTTTTAGAACCCGAACATGGATTTGTGCCAAAACGCGTTTTAAGCATGAATATGACACTTTTGGTAGACGAGGATGCAGTTTTCTGCAAAACCACACGATATGCATGCAAATAGTGCTTTTGGCAGAACGCGCCTGTGGATTTCTACCAAACGACGTCAAAAGCATGCCAATGCTGCTCTTTTTAGCACCCGCACATGGATTTGTGCCAAAACGCGTTTTAAGCATGAATATGACACTTTTGGTAGACGAGGATGCAGTTTTCTGCAAAACCACACGATATGCATGCAAATGACGCTTTTGGCAGAACGCGCGTGTGGATTTCTACCAAACGACGTGAAAAGCATGCCAATGCTGCTCTTTTTAGCACCCGCACATGGATTTGTGCCAAAACGCGTTTTAAGCATGAGTATGACACTTTTGGTAGACGAGGATGCAGTTTTCTGCAAAACCACACGATATGCATGCAAATGGTGCTTTTGGCAGAACGCGCGTGTGGATTTCTACCAAACGACGTGAAAAGCATGCAAATGCTGCTCTTTTTAGAACCCGCACATGGATTTGTGCCAAAACGCGTTTTAAGCATGAATATGACACTTTTGGTAGACGAGGATGCAGTTTTCTGCAAAACCACACGATATGCATGCAAATGGTGCTTTTGGCAGAACGCGCGTGTGGATTTCTACCAAACGACGTGAAAAGCATGCCAATGCTGCTCTTTTTAGCACCCGCACATGGATTTGTGCCACGCGTTTTAAGCATGAATATGACACTTTTGGTAGACGAGGATGCAGTTTTCTGCAAAACCACACGATATGCATGCAAATGGTGCTTTTGGCAGAACGCGCGTGTGGATTTCTACCAAACGACGTGAAAAGCATGCAAATGCTGCTCTTTTTAGAACCCGCACATGGATTTGTGCCAAAACGCGTTTTAAGCATGAACATGACACTTTTGGTAGACGAGGATGCAGTTTTCTGCAAAACCACACGATATGCATGCAAATGGCGCTTTTGGCAGAACGCGCGTGTGGATTTCTACCAAACGACGTGAAAAGCATGCCAATGCTGCTCTTTTTAGCACCCGCACATGGATTTGGGCCAAAACGCGTTTTAAGCATGAATATGACACTTTTGGTAGACGAGGATACAGTTTTCTGCAAAACCACACGATATGCATGCAAATGACGCTTTTGGCAGAACGCGCGTGTGGATTTCTACCAAACGACGTCAAAAGCATGCCAATGCTGCTCTTTTTAGCACCCGCACATGGATTTGGGCCAAAACACGTTTTAAGCATGAATATGACACTTTTGGTAGACGAGGATGCAGTTTTCTGCAAAACCACACGATATGCATGCAAATGGTGCTTTTGGCAGAACGCGCGTGTGTATTTCTACCAAACGACGTGAAAAGCATGCAAATGCTGCTCTTTTTAGAACCCGAACATGGATTTGCGCCAAAACGCGTTTTAAGCATGAATATGACACTTTTGGTAGACGAGGATGCAGTTTTCTGCAAAACCACACGATATGCATGCAAATGGTGCTTTTGGCAGAACGCGCGTGTGGATTTCTACCAAACGACGTGAAAAGCATGCCAATGCTGCTCTTTTTAGAACCCGAACATGGATTTGTGCCAAAACGCGTTTTAAGCATGAATATGACACTTTTGGTAGACGAGGATGCAGTTTTCTGCAAAACCACACGATATACATGCAAATGGTGCTTTTGACAGAACGCGCGTGTGGATTTCTACCAAACGACGTGAAAAGCATGCCAATGCTGCTCTTTTTAGCACCCGCACATGGATTTGTGCGAAAACGCATTTTAAGCATGAATATGACTCTTTTGGTAGACGAGGATGCAGTTTTCTGCAAAACCACACGATATGCATGCAAATGGTGCTTTTGGCAGAACGCGCGTGTGGATTTCTACCAAACGACGTGAAAAGCATGCCAATGCTGCTCTTTTTAGCACCCGCACATGGATTTGTGCCAAAACGCGTTTTAAGCATGAATATGACACTTTTGGTAGACGAGGATGCAGTTTTCTGCAAAACCACACGATATGCATGCAAATGGTTCTTTTGGCAGCACGCGCGTGTGGATTTCAACCAAACGACGTGAAAAGCATGCAAATGCTGCTCTTTTTAGAACCCGAACATGGATTTGTGCCAAAACGCGTTTTAAGCATGAATATGACACTTTTGGTAGACGAGGATGCAGTTTTCTGCAAAACCACACGATATACATGCAAATGGTGCTTTTGGCAGAACGCGCTTCTGGATTTCTACCAAACGACGTGAAAAGCATGCCAATGCTGCTCTTTTTAGCACCCGCACATGGATTTGTGCGAAAACGCGTTTTAAGCATGAATATGACACTTTTGGTAGACGAGGATGCAGTTTTCTGCAAAACCACACGATATGCATGCAAATGGTGCTTTTGGCAGAACGCGCGTGTGGATTTCTACCAAACGACGTGAAAAGCATGCAAATGCTGCTCTTTTTAGAACCCGCACATGTATTTGTGCCAAAACGCGTTTTAAGCATGAATATGACACTTTTGGTAGACGAGGATGCAGCTTTCTGCAAAACCACACGATATGCATGCAAATGGTGCTTTTGGCAGAACGCGCGTGTGGATTTCTACCAAACGACGTGAAAAGCATGCCAATGCTGCTCTTTTAGCACCCGCACATGGATTTGTGCGAAAACGCGTTTTAAGCATGAATATGCAACTTTTGGTAGACGAGGATGCAGTTTTCTGCAAAACCACACGATATGCATGCAAATGGCGCTTTTGGCAGAACGCGCGTGTGGATTTCTACCAAACGACGTGAAAAGCATGCCAATGCTGCTCTTTTTAGCACCCGCACATGGATTTGTGCCAAAACGCGTTTTAAGCATGAATATGACACTTTTGGTAGACGAGGATGCAGTTTTCTGCAAAACCACACGATATGCATGCAAATGACGCTTTTGGAAGAACGCGCGTGTGGATTTCTACCAAACGATGTGAAAAGCATGCCAATGCTGCTCTTTTTAGCACCCGCACATGGATTTGTGCCAAAACGCGTTTTAAGCATGAATATGACACTTTTGGTAGACGAGGATGCAGTTTTCTGCAAAACCACACGATATGCATGCAAATGGTGCTTTTGGCAGAACGCGCGTGTGGATTTCTACCAAACGACGTGAAAAGCATGCCAATGCTGCTCTTTTTAGCACCCGCACATGGATTTGTGCGAAAACGCGTTTTAAGCATGAATATGCAACTTTTGGTAGACGAGGATGCAGTTTTCTGCAAAACCACACGATATGCATGCAAATGGCGCTTTTGGCAGAACGCGCGTGTGGATGTCTACCAAACGACGTGAAAAGCATGCCAATGCTGCTCTTTTTAGCACCCGCACATGGATTTGTGCCAAAACGCGTTTTAAGCATGAATATGACACTTTTGGTAGACGAGGATGCAGTTTTCTGCAAAACCACACGATATGCATGCAAATGACGCTTTTGGAAGAACGCGCGTGTGGATTTCTACCAAACGATGTGAAAAGCATGCCAATGCTGCTCTTTTTAGCACCCGCACATGGATTTGTGCCAAAACGCGTTTTAAGCATGAATATGACACTTTTGGTAGACGAGGATGCAGTTTTCTGCAAAACCACACGATATGCATGCAAATGGTGCTTTTGGCAGAACGCGCGTGTGGATTTCTACCAAACGACGTGAAAAGCATGCAAATGCTGCTCTTTTTAGAACCCGCACATGGATTTGTGCCAAAACGCGTTTTAAGCATGAATATGACACTTTTGGTAGACGAGGATGCAGTTTTCTGCAAAACCACACGATATGCATGCAAATGGTGCTTTTGGCAGAACGGGCGTGTTGATTTCTACCAAACGACGTGAAAAGCATGCCAATGCTGCTCTTTTTAGCACCCGCACATGGATTTGTGCGAAAACGCGTTTTAAGCATGAATATGCAACTTTTGGTAGACGAGGATGCAGTTTTCTGCAAAACCACCCGATATGCATGCAAATGACGCTTTTGGCAGAACGCGCGTGTGGATTTCTACCAAACGACGTGAAAAGCATGCCAATGCTGCTCTTTTTAGCACCCGCACACGGATTTGTGCCAAAACGCGCTTTAAGCATGAATATGACACTTTTGGTAGACGGGGATGCAGTTTTCTGCAAAACCACACGATATGCATGCAAATGGTGCTTTTGGCAGAACGCGCGTGTGGATTTCTACCAAACGACGTGAAAAGCATGCAAATGCTGCTCTTTTTAGAACCCGCACATGGATTTGTGCCAAAACGCGTTTTAAGCATGAATATGACACTTTTGGTAGACGAGGATGCAGTTTTCTGCAAAACCACACGATATGCATGCAAATGACGCTTTTGGCAGAACGCGCGTGTGGATTTCTACCAAACGACGTGAAAAGCATGCCAATGCTGCTCTTTTTAGCACCCGCACATGGAATTGTGCCAAAACGCGTTTTAAGCATGAATATGACACTTTTGGTAGACGAGGATGCAGTTTTCTGCAAAACCACACGATATGCATGCAAATAGTGCTTTTGGCAGAACGCGCGTGTGGATTTCTACCAAACGACGTCAAAGCATGCCAATGCTGCTCTTTTTAGCACCCGCACATGATTTGTGCCAAAACGCGTTTTAAGCATGAATATGACACTTTTGGTAGACGAGGATGCAGTTTTCTGCAAAACCACACGATATGCATGCAAATGACGCTTTTGGCAGAACGCGCGTGTGGATTTCTACCAAACGACGTGAAAAGCATGCAAATGCTGCTCTTTTTAGAACCCGCACATGGATTTGTGCCAAAACGCGTTTTAAGCATGAATATGACACTTTTGGTAGACGAGGATGCAGTTTTCTGCAAAACCACACGATATGCATGCAAATGGCGCTTTTGGCAGAACGCGCGTGTGGATTTCTACCAAACGACGTGAAAAGCATGCCAATGCTGCTCTTTTTAGCACCCGCACATGGATTTGTGCCAAAACGCGTTTTAAGCATGAATATGACACTTTTGGTAGACGAGGATACAGTTTTCTGCAAAACCACACGATATGCATGCAAATGACGCTTTTGGCAGAACGCGCGTGTGGATTTCTACCAAACGACGTCAAAAGCATGCCAATGCTGCTCTTTTTAGCACCCGCACATGGATTTGGGCCAAAACACGTTTTAAGCATGAATATGACACTTTTGGTAGACGAGGATGCAGTTTTCTGCAAAACCACACGATATGCATGCAAATGGTGCTTTTGGCAGAACGCGCGTGTGTATTTCTACCAAACGACGTGAAAAGCATGCAAATGCTGCTCTTTTTAGAACCCGAACATGGATTTGCGCCAAAACGCGTTTTAAGCATGAATATGACACTTTTGGTAGACGAGGATGCAGTTTTCTGCAAAACCACACGATATGCATGCAAATGGTGCTTTTGGCAGAACGCGCGTGTGGATTTCTACCAAACGACGTGAAAAGCATGCCAATGCTGCTCTTTTTAGAACCCGAACATGGATTTGTGCCAAAACGCGTTTTAAGCATGAATATGACACTTTTGGTAGACGAGGATGCAGTTTTCTGCAAAACCACACGATATACATGCAAATGGTGCTTTTGACAGAACGCGCGTGTGGATTTCTACCAAACGACGTGAAAAGCATGCCAATGCTGCTCTTTTTAGCACCCGCACATGGATTTGTGCGAAAACGCATTTTAAGCATGAATATGACTCTTTTGGTAGACGAGGATGCAGTTTTCTGCAAAACCACACGATATGCATGCAAATGGTGCTTTTGGCAGAACGCGCTTGTGGATTTCTACCAAACGACGTGAAAAGCATGCCAATGCTGCTCTTTTTAGCACCCGCACATGGATTTGTGCCAAAACGCGTTTTAAGCATGAATATGACACTTTTGGTAGACGAGGATGCAGTTTTCTGCAAAACCACACGATATGCATGCAAATGGTTCTTTTGGCAGCACGCGCGTGTGGATTTCAACCAAACGACGTGAAAAGCATGCAAATGCTGCTCTTTTTAGAACCCGAACATGGATTTGTGCCAAAACGCGTTTTAAGCATGAATATGACACTTTTGGTAGACGAGGATGCAGTTTTCTGCAAAACCACACGATATACATGCAAATGGTGCTTTTGGCAGAAGGCGCGTGTGGATTTCTACCAAACGACGTGAAAAGCATGCCAATGCTGCTCTTTTTAGCACCCGCACATGGATTTGTGCGAAAACGCGTTTTAAGCATGAATATGACACTTTTGGTAGACGAGGATGCAGTTTTCTGCAAAACCACACGATATGCATGCAAATGGTGCTTTTGGCAGAACGCGCGTGTGGATTTCTACCAAACGACGTGAAAAGCATGCAAATGCTGCTCTTTTTAGAACCCGCACATGTATTTGTGCCAAAACGCGTTTTAAGCATGAATATGACACTTTTGGTAGACGAGGATGCAGTTTTCTGCAAAACCACACGATATGCATGCAAATGGTGCTTTTGGCAGAACGCGCGTGTGGATTTCTACCAAACGACGTGAAAAGCATGCCAATGCTGCTCTTTTTAGCACCCGCACATGGATTTGTGCGAAAACGCGTTTTAAGCATGAATATGCAACTTTTGGTAGACGAGGATGCAGTTTTCTGCAAAACCACACGATATGCATGCAAATGGCGCTTTTGGCAGAACGCGCGTGTGGATTTCTACCAAACGACGTGAAAAGCATGCCAATGCTGCTCTTTTTAGCACCCGCACATGGATTTGTGCCAAAACGCGTTTTAAGCATGAATATGACACTTTTGGTAGACGAGGATGCAGTTTTCTGCAAAACCACACGATATGCATGCAAATGACGCTTTTGGAAGAACGCGCGTGTGGATTTCTACCAAACGATGTGAAAAGCATGCCAATGCTGCTCTTTTTAGCACCCGCACATGGATTTGTGCCAAAACGCGTTTTAAGCATGAATATGACACTTTTGGTAGACGAGGATGCAGTTTTCTGCAAAACCACACGATATGCATGCAAATGGTGCTTTTGGCAGAACGCGCGTGTGGATTTCTACCAAACGACGTGAAAAGCATGCAAATGCTGCTCTTTTTAGAACCCGAACATGGATTTGTGCCAAAACGCGTTTTAAGCATGAATACGACACTTTTGGTAGACGAGGATGCAGTTTTCTGCAAAACCACACGATATGCATGCAAATGACGCTTTTGGCAGAACGCGCGTGTGGATTTCTACCAAACGACGTGAAAAGCATGCAAATGCTGCTCTTTTCAGCACCCGCACATGGATTTGTGCGAAAACGCGTTTTAAGCATGAATATGACACTTTTGGTAGACGAGGATGCAGTTTTCTGCAAAACCACACGATATGCATGCAAACGACGCTTTTGGCAGAACGCGCGTGTGGATTTCTACCAAACGACGTGAAAAGCATGCCAATGCTCCTCTTTTTAGCACCCGCAGATGGATTTGTGCGAAAACGCGTTTTAAGATGAATATGACACTTTTGGCAGACGAGGATGCAGTTTTCTGCAAAACCACACGATATGCATGCAAATGGTGCTTTTGGCAGAACGCGCGTGTGGATTTCTACCAAACGACGTGAAAAGCATGCAAATGCTGCTCTTTTTAGAACCCGCACATGGATTTGCGCCAAAACGCGTTTTAAGCATGAATATGACACTTTTGGTAGACGAGGAAGCAGTTTTCTGCAAAACCACACGATATGCATGCAAATGGTGCTTTTGGCAGAACGCGCGTGTGGATTTCTACCAAACGACGTGAAAAGCATGCCAATGCTGCTCTTTTAGAACCCGAACATGGATTTGTGCCAAAACGCGTTTTAAGCATGAATATGACACTTTTGGTAGACGAGGATGCAGTTTTCTGCAAAACCACACGATATACATGCAAATGGTGCTTTTGACAGAACGCGCGTGTGGATTTCTACCAAACGACGTGAAAAGCATGCCAATGCTGCTCTTTTTAGCACCCGCACATGGATTTGTGCGAAAACGCATTTTAAGCATGAATATGACACTTTTGGTAGACGAGGATGCAGTTTTCTGCAAAACCACACGATATGCATGCAAATGGTGCTTTTGGCAGAACGCGCGTGTGGATTTCTACCAAACTACGTGAAAAGCATGCCAATGCTGCTCTTTTTAGCACCCGCACATGGATTTGTGCCAAAACGCGTTTTAAGCATGAATATGACACTTTTGGTAGACGAGGATGCAGTTTTCTGCAAAACCACACGATATGCATGCAAATGGTGCTTTTGGCAGAACGCGCGTTTGGATTTCAACCAAACGACGTGAAAAGCATGCAAATGCTGCTCTTTTTAGAACCCGAACATGGATTTGTGCCAAAACGCGTTTTAAGCATGAATATGACACTTTTGGTAGACGAGGATGCAGTTTTCTGCAAAACCACACGATATGCATGCAAATGGTGCTTTTGGCAGAACGCGCGCGTGGATTTCTACCAAACGACGTGAAAAGCATGCCAATGCTGCTCTTTTTAGAACCCGAACATGGATTTGCGCCAAAACGCATTTTAAGCATGAATATGACACTTTTGGTAGACGAGGATGCAGTTTTCTGCAAAACCACACGATATGCATGCAAATGGTGCTTTTGGCAGAACGCGCGTGTGGATTTCTACCAAACGACGTGAAAAGCATGCCAATGCTGCTCTTTTTAGAACCCGAACATGGATTTGTGCCAAAACGCGTTTTAAGCATGAATATGACACTTTTGGTAGACGAGGATGCAGTTTTCTGCAAAACCACACGATATACATGCAAATGGTGCTTTTGACAGAACGCGCGTGTGGATTTCAACCAAACGACTTGAAAAGCATGCCAATGCTGCTCTTTTTAGCACCCGCACATGGATTTGTGCGAAAACGCATTTTAAGCATGAATATGACACTTTTGGTAGACGAGGATGCAGTTTTCTGCAAAACCACACGATATGCATGCAAATGGTGCTTTTGGCAGAACGCGCGTGTGGATTTCTACCAAACGACGTGAAAAGCATGCCAATGCTGCTCTTTTTAGCACCCGCACATGGATTTGTGCCAAAACGCGTTTTAAGCATGAATATGACACTTTTGGTAGACGAGGATGCAGTTTTCTGCAAAACCACACGATATGCATGCAAATGGTACTTTTGGCAGAACGCGCGTGTGGATTTCTACCAAACGACGTGAAAAGCATGCCAATGCTGCTCTTTTTATCACCCGCACATGGATTTGTGCGAAAACGCGTTTTAAGCATGAATATGCAACTTTTGGTAGACGAGGATGCAGTTTTCTGCAAAACCACACGATATGCATGCAAATGGCGCTTTTGGCAGAACGCGCGTGTGGATTTCTACCAAACGATGTGAAAAGCATGCCAATGCTGCTCTTTTTAGCACCCGCACATGGATTTGTGCCAAAACGCGTTTTAAGCATGAATATGAAGCTTTTGGTAGACGAGGATGCAGTTTTCTGCAAAACCACACGATATGCATGCAAATGACGCTTTTGGAAGAACGCGCGTGTGGATTTCTACCAAACGACGTGAAAAGCATGCCAATGCTGCTCTTTTTAGCACCCGCACATGGATTTGTGCCAAAACGCGTTTTAAGCATGAATATGACACTTTTGGTAGACGAGGATGCAGTTTTCTTCAAAACCACACGATATGCATGCAAATGGTGCTTTTGGCAGAACGCGCGTGTGGATTTCTACCAAACGACGTGAAAAGCATGCAAATGCTGCTCTTTTTAGAACCCGAACATGGATTTGTGCCAAAACGCGTTTTAAGCATGAATATGATACTTTTGGTAGACGAGGATGCAGTTTTCAGCAAAACCACACGATATACATGCAAATGGTGCTTTTGGCAGAACGCGCGTGTGGATTTCTACCAAATGACGTGAAAAGCATGCCAATGCTGCTCTTTTTAGCACCCGCACATGGATTTGTGCGAAAACGCGTTTTAAGCATGAATATGACACTTTTGGTAGACGAGGATGCAGTTTTCTGCAAAACCACACGATATGCATGCAAATGGCGCTTTTGGCAGAACGCGCGTGTGGATTTCTACCAAACGACGTGAAAAGCATGCCAATGCTGCTCTTTTTAGCACCCGCACATGGATTTGTGCCAAAACGCGTTTTAAGCATGAATATGACACTTTTGGTAGACGAGGATGCAGTTTTCTGCAAAACCACACGATATGCATGCAAATGACGCTTTTGGCAGAACGCGCGTGTGGATTTCTACCAAACGACGTGAAAAGCAAGCCAATGATGCTCTTTTTAGCACCCGCACATGGATTTGTGCCAAAACGCGTTTTAAGCATGAATATGACACTTTTGGTAGACGAGGATGCAGTTTTCTGCAAAACCACACGATATGCATGCAAAATGGTGCTTTTGGCAGAACGCGCGTGTGGATTTCAACCAAACGACGTGAAAAGCATGCAAATGCTGCTCTTTTTAGAACCCGAACATGGATTTGTGCCAAAAGGCGTTTTAAGCATGAATATGACACTTTTGGTAGACGAGGATGCAGTTTTCTGCAAAACCACACGATATACATGCAAATGGTGCTTTTGGCAGAACGCGCATGTGGATTTCTACCAAACGACGTGAAAAGCATGCCAATGCTGCTCTTTTTAGCACCCGCACATGTATTTGTGCGAAAACGCGTTTTAAGCATGAATATGACACTTTTGGTAGACGAGGATGCAGTTTTCTGCAAAACCACACGATATGCATGCAAATGGTGCTTTTGGCAGAACGCGCGTGTGGATTTCTACAAACGACGTGAAAAGCATGCAAATGCTGCTCTTTTTAGAACCCGCACATGGATTTGTGCCAAAACGCGTTTTAAGCATGAATATGACACTTTTGGTAGACGAGGATGCAGTTTTCTGCAAAACCACACGATATGCATGCAGTGGTGCTTTTGGCAGAACGCGCGTGTGGATTTCTACCAAACGACGTGAAAAGCATGCCAATGCTGCTCTTTTTAGCACCCGCACATGGATTTGTGCCAAAACGCGTTTTAAGCATGAATATGACACTTTTGGTAGAGGAGGATGCAGTTTTCTGCAAAACCACACGATATGCATGCAAATGACGCTTTTGGCAGAACGCGCGTGTGGATTTCTACCAAACGACGTGAAAAGCATGCAAATGCTGCTCTTTTCAGCACCCGCACATGGATTTGTGCGAAAACGCGTTTTAAGCATGAATATGACACTTTTGGTAGACGAGGATGCAGTTTTCTGCAAAACCACACGATATGCATGCAAATGACGCTTTTGGCAGAACGCGCGTGTGGATTTCTACAAAACGACGTGAAAAGCATGCCAATGCTGCTCTTTTTAGCACCCGCACATGGATTTGTGCGAAAACGCGTTTTAAGCATGAATATGACACTTTTGGTAGACGAGGATGCAGTTTTCTGCAAAACCACACGATATGCATGCAAATGGCGCTTTTGACAGAACGCGCGTGTGGATTTCTACCAAACGACGTGAAAAGCATGCCAATGCTGCTCTTTTTAGCACCCGCACATGGATTTGTGCCAAAACGCGTTTTAAGCATGAATATGACGCTTTTGGTAGACGAGGATGCAGTTTTCTGCAAAACCACACGATATGCTTGCAAATGACGCTTTTGGCAGAACGCGCGTGTGGATTTCTACCAAACGACGTGAAAAGCATGCAAATGCTGCTCTTTTCAGCACCCGCACATGGATTTGTGCGAAAACGCGTTTTAAGCATGTATATGACACTTTTGGTAGACGAGGATGCAGTTTTCTGCAAAACCACACGATATGCATGCAAATGACGCTTTTGGCAGAACGCGCGTGTGGATTTCTACCAAACGACGTGAAAAGCATGCAAATGCTGCTCTTTTTAGAACCCGCACATGGATTTGTGCCAAAACGCGTTTTAAAGCATGAATATGACACTTTTGGTAGACGAGGATGCAGTTTTCTGCAAAACCACACGATATGCATGCAAATGGTGCTTTTGGCAGAACGCGCGTGTGATTTCTACCAAACGACGTGAAAAGCATGCAAATGCTGCTCTTTTTAGAACCCGCACATAGATTTGTACCAAAACGCGTTTTAAGCATGAATATGACACTTTTGGTAGACGAGGATGCAGTTTTCTGCAAAACCACACGATATGCATGCAAATGGTGCTTTTGGCAGAACGCGAGTGTGGATTTCTACCAAACGACGTGAAAAGCATGCCAATGCTGCTCTTTTTAGCACCCGCACATGGATTTGTGCCAAAACGCGTTTTAAGCATGAATATGACACTTTTGGTAGACGAGGATGCAGTTTTCTGCAAAACCACACGATATGCATGCAAATGGTGCTTTTGGCAGAACGCGCGTGTGGATTTCTACCAAACGACGTGAAAAGCATGCAAATGCTCTTTTTAGAACCCGCACATGGATTTGTGCCAAAACGCGTTTTAAGCATGAATATGACACTTTTGGTAGAAGAGGATGCAGTTTTCTGCAAAACCACACGATATGCATGCAAATGGTGCTTTTGGCAGAACGCGCGTGTGGATTTCTACCAAACGACGTGAAAAGCATGCAAATGCTGCTCTTTTTAGAACCCGCACATGGATTTGTGCCAAAACGCGTTTTAAGCATGAATATGACACTTTTGGTAGACGAGGATGCAGTTTTCTGGAAAACCACACGATATGCATGCAAATGGTGCTTTTGGCAGAACGCGCGTGTGGATTTCTACCAAACGACGTGAAAAGCATGCCAATGCTGCTCTTTTTATCACCTGCACATGGATTTGTGCGAAAACGCGTTTTAAGCATGAATATGCAACTTTTGGTAGACGAGGATGCAGTTTTCTGCAAAAACCACACGATATGCATGCAAATGGTGCTTTTGGCAGAACGCGCGTGTGGATTTCTACCAAACGACGTGAAAAGCATGCCAATGCTGCTCTTTTTAGCACCCGCACATGGATTTGTGCCAAAAACGCGTTTTAAGCATGAATATGCAACTTTTGGTAGACGTGGATGCAGTTTTCTGCAAAACCACACGATATGCATGCAAATGGCGCTTTTGGCAGAACGCGCGTGTGGATTTCTACCAAACGATGTGAAAAGCATGCCAATGCTGCTCTTTTTAGCACCCGCACATGGATTTGTGCCAAAACGCGTTTTAAGCATGAATATGACACTTTTGGTAGACGAGGATGCAGTTTTCTGCAAAACCACACGATATGCATGCAAATGACGCTTTTGGAAGAACGCGCGTGTGGATTTCTACCAAACGACGTGAAAAGCATGCCAATGCTGCTCTTTTTAGCACCCGCACATGGATTTGTGCCAAAATGCGTTTTAAGCATGAATATGACACTTTTGGTAGACGAGGATGCAGTTTTCTTCAAAACCACACGATATGCATGCAAATGGTGCTTTTGGCAGAACGCGCGTGTGGATTTCTACCAAACGACGTGAAAAGCATGCAAATGCTGCTCTTTTTAGAACCCGAACATGGATTTGTGCCAAAACGCGTTTTAAGCATGAATATGATACTTTTGGTAGACGAGGATGCAGTTTTCTGCAAAACCACACGATATGCATGCAAATGGCGCTTTTGGCAGAACGCGCGTGTGCATTTCTACCAAACGATGTGAAAAGCATGCCAATGCTGCTCTTTTTAGCACCGCACATGGATTTGTGCCAAAACGCGTTTTAAGCATGAATATGACACTTTTGGTAGACGAGGATGCAGTTTTCTGCAAAACCACACGATATGCATGCAAATGACGCTTTTGGAAGAACGCGCGTGTGGATTTCTACCAAACGACGTGAAAAGCATGCCAATGCTGCTCTTTTTAGCACCCGCACATGGATTTGTGCCAAAACGCGTTTTAAGCATGATTATGACACTTTTGGTAGACGAGGATGCAGTTTTCTTCAAAACCACACGATATGCATGCAAATGGTGCTTTTGGCAGAACGCGCGTGTGGATTTCTACCAAACGACGTGAAAAGCATGCAAATGCTGCTCTTTTTAGAAGCCGAACATGGATTTGTGCCAAAACGCGTTTTAAGCATGAATATGATACTTTTGGTAGACGAGGATGCAGTTTTCAGCAAAACCACACGATATACATGCAAATGGTGCTTTTGGCAGAACGCGCGTGTGGATTTCTACCAAATGACGTGAAAAGCATGCCAATGCTGCTCTTTTTAGCACCCGCACATGGATTTGTGCGAAAACGCGTTTTAAGCATGAATATGACACTTTTGGTAGACGAGGATGCAGTTTTCTGCAAAACCACACGATATGCATGCAAATGGCGCTTTTGGCAGAACGCGCGTGTGGATTTCTACCAAACGACGTGAAAAGCATGCCAATGCTGCTCTTTTTAGCACCCGCACATGGATTTGTGCCAAAACGCGTTTTAAGCATGAATATGACACTTTTGGTAGACGAGGATGCAGTTTTCTGCAAAACCACACGATATGCATGCAAATGACGCTTTTGGCAGAACGCGCGTGTGGATTTCTACCAAACGACGTGAAAAGCATGCCAATGCTGCTCTTTTTAGAACCCGCACATGGATTTGTGCCAAAACGCGTTTTAAAGCATGAATATAACACTTTTGGTAGACGAGGATGCAGTTTTCTGCAAAACCACACGATATGCATGCAAATGGCGCTTTTGGCAGAACGCGCGTGTGGATTTCTACCAAACGACGTGAAAAGCATGCCAATGCTGCTCTTTTTAGCACCCGCACATGGATTTGTGCCAAAACGCGTTTTAAGCATGAATATGACACTTTTGGTAGACGAGGATACAGTTTTCTGCAAAAACCACACGATATGCATGCAAATGACGCTTTTGGCAGAACGCGCGTGTGGATGTCTACCAAACGACGTCAAAAGCATGCCAATGCTGCTCTTTTTAGCACCCGCACATGGATTTGTGCCAAAACACGTTTTAAGCATGAATATGACACTTTTGGTAGACGAGGATGCAGTTTTCTGCAAAACCACACGATATGCATGCAAATGGTGCTTTTGGCAGAACGCGCGTGTGGATTTCTACCAAACGACGTGAAAAGCATGCCAATGCTGCTCTTTTTATCACCCGCACATGGATTTGTGCGAAAACGCGTTTTAAGCGTGAATATGCAACTTTTGGTAGACGAGGATGCAGTTTTCTGCAAAACCACACGATATGCATGCAAATGGCGCTTTTGGCAGAACGCGCGTGTGGATTTCTACCAAACGATGTGAAAAGCATGCCAATGCTGCTCTTTTTAGCACCCGCACATGGATTTGTGCCAAAACGCGTTTTAAGCATGAATATGACACTTTTGGTAGACGAGGATGCAGTTTTCTGCAAAACCACACGATATGCATGCAAATGACGCTTTTGGAAGAACGCGCGTGTGGATTTCTACCAAACGACGTGAAAAGCATGCCAATGCTGCTCTTTTTAGCACCCGCACATGGATTTGTGCCAAAACGCGTTTTAAGCATGAATATGACACTTTTGGTAGACGAGGATGCAGTTTTCTTCAAAACCACACGATTTTCATGCAAATGGTGCTTTTGGCAGAACGCGCGTGTGGATTTCTACCAAACGACGTGAAAAGCATGCAAATGCTGCTCTTTTTAGAACCCGAACATGGATTTGTGCCAAAACGCGTTTTAAGCATGAATATGATACTTTTGGTAGACGAGGATGCAGTTTTCAGCAAAACCACACGATATACATGCAAATGGTGCTTTTGGCAGAACGCGCGTGTGGATTTCTACCAAATGACGTGAAAAGCATGCCAATGCTGCTCTTTTTAGCACCCGCACATGGATTTGTGCGAAAACGCGTTTTAAGCATGAATATGACACTTTTGGTAGACGAGGATGCAGTTTTCTGCAAAAACCACACGATATGCATGCAAATGGCGCTTTTGGCAGAACGCGCGTGTGGATTTCTACCAAACGACGTGAAAAGCATGCCAATGCTGCTCTTTTTAGCACCCGCACATGGATTTGTGCCAAAACGCGTTTTAAGCATGAATATGACACTTTTGGTAGACGAGGATGCAGTTTTCTGCAAAACCACACGATATGCATGCAAATGACGCTTTTGGCAGAACGCGCGTGTGGATTTCTACCAAACGACGTGAAAAGCATGCCAATGCTGCTCTTTTTAGAACCCGCACATGGATTTGTGCCAAAACGCGTTTTAACCATGAATATGACACTTTTGGTAGACGAGGATGCAGTTTTCTGCAAAACCACACGATATGCATGCAAATGGCGCTTTTGGCAGAACGCGCGTGTGGATTTCTACCAAACGACGTGAAAAGCATGCCAATGCTGCTCTTTTTAGCACCCGCACATGGATTTGTGCCAAAACGCGTTTTAAGCATGAATATGACACTTTTGGTAGACGAGGATACAGTTTTCTGCAAAACCACACGATATGCATGCAAATGACGCTTTTGGCAGAACGCGCGTGTGGATTTCTACCAAACGACGTCAAAAGCATGCCAATGCTGCTCTTTTTAGCACCCGCACATGGATTTGTGCCAAAACACGTTTTAAGCATGAATATGACACTTTTGGTAGACGAGGATGCAGTTTTCTGCAAAACCACACGATATGCATGCAAATGGTGCTTTTTGGCAGAACGCGCGTGTGGATTTCTACCAAACGACGTGAAAAGCATGCAAATGCTGCTCTTTTTAGAACCCGCACATGGATTTGCGCCAAAACGCGTTTTAAGCATGAATATGACACTTTTGGTAGACGAGGATGCAGTTTTCTGCAAAACCACACGATATGCATGCAAATGGTGCTTTTGGCAGAACGCGCGTGTGGATTTCTACCAAACGACGTGAAAAGCATGCCAATGCTGCTCTTTTTAGAACCCGAACATGGATTTGTGCCAAAAACGCGTTTTAAGCATGAATATGACACTTTTGGTAGACGAGGATGCAGTTTCTGCAAAACCACACGATATACATGCAAATGGTGCTTTTGACAGAACGCGCGTGTGGATTTCTACCAAACGACGTGAAAAGCATGCCAATGCTGCTCTTTTTAGCACCCGCACATGGATTTGTGCGAAAACGCATTTTAAGCATGAATATGACACTTTTGGTAGACGAGGATGCAGTTTTCTGCAAAACCACACGATATGCATGCAAATGGTGCTTTTGGCAGAACGCGCGTGTGGATTTCTACCAAACGACGTGAAAAGCAAGCCAATGCTGCTCTTTTTAGCACCCGCACATGGATTTGTGCCAAAACGCGTTTTAAGCATGAATATGACACTTTTGGTAGACGAGGATGCAGTTTTCTGCAAAACCACACGATATGCATGCAAATGGTGCTTTTGGCAGAACGCGCGTGTGGATTTCTACCAAACGACGTGAAAAGCATGCCAATGCTGCTCTTTTTATCACCCGCACATGGATTTGTGCGAAAACGCGTTTTAAGCATGAATATGCAACTTTTGGTAGACGAGGATGCAGTTTTCTGCAAAACCACACGATATGCATGCAAATGGCGCTTTTGGCAGAACGCGCGTGTGGATTTCTACCAAACGATGTGAAAAGCATGCCAATGCTGCTCTTTTTAGCACCCGCACATGGATTTGTGCCAAAACGCGTTTTAAGCATGAATATGACACTTTTGGTAGACGAGGATGCAGTTTTCTGCAAAACCACACGATATGCATGCAAATGACGCTTTTGGAAGAACGCGCGTGTGGATTTCTACCAAAACGACGTGAAAAGCATGCCAATGCTGCTCTTTTTTAGCACCCGCACATGGATTTGTGCCAAAACGCGTTTTAAGCATGAATATGACACTTTTGGTAGACGAGGATGCAGTTTTCTTCAAAACCACACGATATGCATGCAAAGGTGCTTTTGGCAGAACGCGCGTGTGGATTTCTACCAAACGACGTGAAAAGCATGCAAATGCTGCTCTTTTTAGAACCCGAACATGGATTTGTGCCAAAACGCGTTTTAAGCATGAATATGATACTTTTGGTAGACGAGGATGCAGTTTTCCAGCAAAACCACACGATATACATGCAAATGGTGCTTTTGGCAGAACGCGCGTGTGGATTTCTACCAAATGACGTGAAAAGCATGCCAATGCTGCTCTTTTTAGCACCCGCACATGGATTTGTGCGAAAACGCGTTTTAAGCATGAATATGACACTTTTGGTAGACGAGGATGCAGTTTTCTGCAAAACCACACGATATGCATGCAAATGACGCTTTTGGAAGAACGCGCGTGTGTATTTCTACCAAACGACGTGAAAAGCATGCCATTGCTGCTCTTTTTAGCACCCGCACATGGATTTGTGCCAAAACGCGTTTTAAGCATGAATATGACACTTTTGGTAGACGAGGATACAGTTTTCTGCAAAACCACACGATATGCATGCAAATTGACGCTTTTGGCAGAACGCGCGTGTGGATGTCTACCAAACGACGTCAAAAGCATGCCAATGCTGCTCTTTTTAGCACCCGCACATGGATTTGTGCCAAAACACGTTTTAAAGCATGAATATGACACTTTTGGTAGACGAGGATGCAGTTTTCTGCAAAACCACACGATATGCATGCAAATGGTGCTTTTGGCAGAACGCGCGTGTGGATTTCTGCCAAACGACGTGAAAAGCATGCCAATGCTGCTCTTTTTATCACCCGCACATGGATTTGTGCGAAAACGCGTTTTAAGCATGAATATGCAACTTTTGGTAGACGTGGATGCAGTTTTCTGCAAAACCACACGATATGCATGCAAATGGCGCTTTTGGCAGAACGCGCGTGTGGATTTCTACCAAACGATGTGAAAAGCATGCCAATGCTGCTCTTTTTAGCACCCGCACATGGATTTGTGCCAAAACGCGTTTTAAAGCATGAATATGACACTTTTGGTAGACGAGGATGCAGTTTTCTGCAAAACCACACGATATGCATGCAAATGACGCTTTTGGAAGAACGCGCGTGTGGATTTCTACCAAACGACGTGAAAAGCATGCCAATGCTGCTCTTTTTAGCACCCGCACATGGATTTGTGCCAAAATGCGTTTTAAGCATGAATATGACACTTTTGGTAGACGAGGATGCAGTTTTCTTCAAAACCACACGATATGCATGCAAATGGTGCTTTTGGCAGAACGCGCGTGTGGATTTCTACCAAACGACGTGAAAAGCATGCAAATGCTGCTCTTTTTAGAACCCGAACATGGATTTGTGCCAAAACGCGTTTTAAGCATGAATATGATACTTTTGGTAGACGAGGATGCAGTTTTCAGCAAAACCACACGATATACATGCAAATGGTGCTTTTGGCAGAACGCGCGTGTGGATTTCTACCAAATGACGTGAAAAGCATGCCAATGCTGCTCTTTTTAGCACCCGCACATGGATTTGTGCGAAAACGCGTTTAAGCATGAATATGACACTTTTGGTAGACGAGGATGCAGTTTTCTGCAAAACCACACGATATGCATGCAAATGGCGCTTTTGGCAGAACGCGCGTGTGGATTTCTACCAAACGACGTGAAAAGCATGCCAATGCTGCTCTTTTTAGCACCCGCACATGGATTTGTGCCAAAACGCGTTTTAAGCATGAATATGACACTTTTGGTAGACGAGGATGCAGTTTTCTGCAAAACCGACGCGATATGC
>NW_027225857.1:0-47449 GCF_038994185.2 Dermacentor albipictus | reverse complement strand
CATGCCAATGCTGCTCTTTTAGAACCCGCACATCGATTTGTGCCAAAACGTGTTTTAAGCATGAATATGACACTTTTGGTAGACGAGTATGCAGTTTTCTGCAAAACTACACGATATGCATGCAAATGGTGCTTTTGGCAGAACGCGCGTGTGGATTTCTACCAAACGACGTGAAAAGCATGCCAATGCTGCTCTTTTTCGCACCCGCACATGGATTTGTGCCAAAACGCGTTTTAAGCATGAATACGCAACTTTTGGTAGACGAGGATGCAGTTTTCTGCAAAACCACACGATATGCATGCAAATGACGCTTTTGGCAGAACGCGCGTGTGGATTTCTACCAAACGACGTGAAAAGCATGCCAATGCTGCTCTTTTTAGAACCCGCACATCGATTTGTGCCAAAACGCGTTTTAAGCATGAATATGACACTTTTGGTAGACGAGTATGCAGTTTTCTGCACAACCACACGATATGCATGCAAATGGTGCTTTTGGCAGAACGCCCGTGTGGATTTCTACCAAAGGACGTGAAAAGCATGCCAATGCTGCTCTTTTTAGCACCCGCACAGGGATTTGTGCCAAAACGCGTTTTAAGCATGAATACGCAACTTTTGGTAGACGAGGATGCAGTTTTCTGCAAAACCACACGATATGCATACAAATGCTGCTTTTGGCAGAACGCGCGTGTGGATTTCTACCAAACGACGTGAAATGCATGCCAATGCTGCTCTTTTTAGAACCCGCACATGGATTTGTGCCAAAACGCGTTTTAAGCATGTATATGACACTTTTGGTAGACGAGTATGCAGTTTTCTGCAAAACTACACGATATGCATGCAAATGGTGCTTTTGGCAGAACGCGCGTGTGGATTTCTACCAAACGACGTGAAAAGCATGCCAATGCTGCTCTTTTTAGAACCCGCACATGGATTTGTGCCAAAACGCGTTTTAAGCATGATTATGACACTTTTGGTAGACGAGTATGCAGTTTTCTGCAAAACCACACGATATGCATGCAAATGGTGCTTTTGGCAGAACCCGCGTGTGGATTTCTACCAAACGACGTGAAAAGCATGCGAATGCTGCTCTTTTTAGCACCCGCACATGGATTTGTGCCAAAACGCGTTTTAAGCATGAATACGCAACTTTTGGTAGACGAGGATGCAGTTTTCTGCAAAACCACACGATATGCATGCAAATGACGCTTTTGGCAGAACGCGCGTGTGGATTTCTACCAAACGACGTGACAAGCATGCCAATGCTGCTCTTTTTAGAACCCGCACATGGATTTGTGCCAAAACGCGTTTTAAGCATGAATAAGACACTTTTGGTAGACGAGTATGCAGTTTTCTGCACAACCACACGATATGCATGCAAATGGTGCTTTTGGCAGAACGCCCGTGTGGAATTCTACCAAAAGACGTGAAAAGCATGCAAATGCTGCTCTTTTTAGCACCCGCACATGGATTTGTGCCAAAACGCGTTTTAAGCATGAATACGCAACTTTTGGTAGACGAGGATGCAGTTTTCTGCAAAACCACACGATATGCATGCAAATGGTGCTTTTGGCAGAACGCGCGTGTGGATTTCTACCAAACGACGTGAAATGCATGCCAATGCTGCTCTTTTAGAACCCGCACACGGATTTGTGCCAAAACGCGTTTTAAGCATGAATATGACACTTTTGGTAGACGAGTATGCAGTTTTCTGCAAAACTACACGATATGCATGCAAATGGTGCTTTTGGCAGAACGCGCGTGTGGATTTCTACCAAACGACGTGAAAAGCATGCCAATGCTGCTCTTTTTAGCACCCGCACATGGATTTGTGCCAAAACGCGTTGTAAGCATGAATACGCAACTTTTGGTAGACGAGGATGCAGTTTTCTGCAAAACCACACGATATGCATGCAAATGACGCTTTTGGCAGAACGCGCGTGTGGATTTCTACCAAACGACGTGAAAAGCATGCCAATGCTGCTCTTTTTAGAACCCGCACATCGATTTGTGCCAAAACGCGTTTTAAGCATGAATATGACACTTTTGGTAGACGAGTATGCAGTTTTCTGCACAACCACACGATATGCATGCAAATGGTGCTTTTGGCAGAACGCCCGTGTGGATTTCTACCAAACGACGTGAAAAGCATGCCAATGCTGCTCTTTTTAGCACCCGCACATGGATTTGTGCCAAAACGCGTTTTAAGCATGAATACGCAACTTTTGGTAGACGAGGATGCAGTTTTCTGCAAAACCACACGATATGCATGCAAATGGTGCTTTTGGCAGAACGCGCGTGTGGATTTCTACCAAACGACGTGAAAAGCATGCCAATGCTGCTCTTTTTAGAACCCGCACATGGATTTGTGCCAAAACGCGTTTTAAGCATGAATATGACACTTTTGGTAGACGAGTATGCAGTTTTCTGCAAAACTACACGATATGCATGCAAATGGTGCTTTTGGCAGAACGCGCGTGTGGATTTCTACCAAACGACGTGAAAAGCATGCCAATGCTGCTCTTTTTATCACCCGCACATGGATTTGTGCCAAAACGCGTTTTAAGCATGAATACGCAACTTTTGGTAGACGAGGATGCAGTTTTCTGCAAAACCACACGATATGCATGCAAATGACGCTTTTGGCAGAACGCGCGTGTGGATTTCTACCAAACGACGTGAAAAGCATGCCAATGCTGCTCCTTTTAGAACCCGCACATGGATTTGTGCCAAAACCCGTTTTAAGCATGAATATGACACTTTTGGTAGACGAGGATGCAGTTTTCTGCAAAACCACACGATATGCATGCAAATGGTGCTTTTGGCAGAATGCGCGTGTGGATTTCTACCAAACGACGTGAAAAGCATGCCGATGCTGCTCATTTTAGCACCCGCACATGGATTTGTGCCAAAACGCGTTTTAAGCATGAATATGCAACTTTAGGTGGACGAGGATGCAGTTTTCTGCAAAACCACACGATATGCATGCAAATGGTGCTTTTGGCAGAACGCGCGTGTGGATTGCTACCAAACGACGTGAAAAGCATGCCAATGCTGCTCTTTTTAGAACCCGCACATCGATTTGTGCCAAAACGCGTTTTAAGCATGAATATGACACTTTTGGTAGACGAGTATGCAGTTTTCTGCACAACCACACGATATGCATGCAAATGGTGCTTTTGGCAGAACGCCCGTGTGGATTTCTACCAAACGACGTGAAAAGCATGCCAATGCTGCTCTTTTTTGCACCCGCACAGGGATTTGTGCCAAAACGCGTTTTAAGCATGAATACGCAACTCTTGGTAGACGAGGATGCAGTTTTCTGCAAAACCACACGATATGCATACAAATGCTGCTTTTGGCAGAACGCGCGTGTGGATTTCTACCAAACGACGTGAAATGCATGCCAATGCTGCTCTTTTTAGAACCCGCACATGGATTTGTGCCAAAACGCGTTTTAAGCATGAATATGACACTTTTGGTAGACGAGTATGCAGTTTTCTGCAAAACTACACGATATGCATGCAAATGGTGCTTTTGGCAGAACGCGCGTGTGGATTTCTACCAAACGACGTGAAAAGCATGCCAATGCTGCTCTTTTTAGAACCCGCACATCGATTTGTGCCAAAACGCGTTTTAAGCATGAATATGACACTTTTGGTAGACGAGTATGCAGTTTTCTGCACAACCACACGATATGCATGCAAATGGTGCTTTTGGCAGAACGCCCGTGTGGAATTCTACCAAACGACGTGAAAAGCATGCCAATGCTGCTCTTTTTAGCACCCGCACATGGATTTGTGCCAAAACGCGTTTTATGCATGAATACGCAACTTTTGGTAGACGAGGATGCAGTTTTCTGCAAAACCACACTATATGCATGCAAATGGTGCTTTTGGCAGAACGCGCGTGTGGATTTCTACCAAACGATGTGAAATGCATGCCAATGCTGCTCTTTTTAGAACCCGCACATGGATTTGTGCCAAAACGCGTTTTAAGCATGAATATGACACTTTTGGTAGACGAGTATGCAGTTTTCTGCAAAACTACACGATATGCATGCAAATGGTGCTTTTGGCAGAACGCGCGTGTGGATTTCTACCAAACGACGTGAAAAGCATGCCAATGCTGCTCTTTTTAGAACCCGCACACGGATTTGTGCCAAAACGCGTTTTAAGCATGAATATGACACTTTTGGTAGACGAGTATGCAGTTTTCTGCAAAACTACACGATATGCATGCAAATGGTGCTTTTGGCAGAACGCGCGTGTGGATTTCTACCAAACGACGTGAAAAGCATGCCAATGCTGCTCTTTTTAGCACCCGCACATGGATTTGTGCCAAAACGCGTTTTAAGCATGAATACGCAACTTTTGGTAGACGAGGATGCAGTTTTCTGCAAAACCACACGATATGCATGCAAATGACGCTTTTGGCAGAACGCGCGTGTGGATTTCTACCAAACGACGTGAAAAGCATGCCAATGCTGCTCTTTTTAGAACCCGCACATCGATTTGTGCCAAAACGCGTTTTAAGCATGAATATGACACTTTTGGTAGACGAGTATGCAGTTTTCTGCACAACCACACGATATGCATGCAAGTGGTGCTTTTGGCAGAACGCGCGTGTGGATTTCTACCAAACGGCGTGAAAAGCATGCCAATGCTGCTCTTTTTAGAACCCGCACATGGATTTGTGCCAAAACGCGTTTTAAGCATGAATATGACACTTTTGGTAGACGAGTATGCAGTTTTCTGCAAAACTACACGATATGCATGCAAATGGTGCTTTTGGCAGAACGCGCGTGTGGATTTCTACCAAACGACGTGAAAAGCATGCCAGTGCTGCTCTTTTTAGAACCCGCACATGGATTTGTGCCAAAACGCGTTTTAAGCATGAATATGACACTTTTGGTAGACGAGTATGCAGTTTTCTGCAAAACTACACGATATGCATGCAAATGGTGCTTTTGGCAGAACGCGCGTGTGGATTTCTACCAAACGACGTGAAAAGCATGCCAATGCTGCTCTTTTTAGAACCCGCACACGGATTTGTGCCAAAACGCGTTTTAAGCATGAATATGACACTTTTGGTAGACGAGTATGCAGTTTTCTGCAAAACTACACGATATGCATGCAAATGGTGCTTTTGGCAGAACGCGCGTGTGGATTTCTACCAAACGACGTGAAAAGCATGCCAATGCTGCTCTTTTTAGCACCCGCACATGGATTTGTGCCAAAACGCGTTTTAAGCATGAATACGCAACTTTTGGTAGACGAGGATGCAGTTTTCTGCAAAACCACACGATATGCATGCAAATGACGCTTTTGGCAGAACGCGCGTGTGGATTTCTACCAAACGACGTGAAAAGCATGCCAATGCTGCTCTTTTTAGAACCCGCACATCGATTTGTGCCAAAACGCGTTTTAAGCATGAATATGACACTTTTGGTAGACGAGTATGCAGTTTTCTGCACAACCACACGATATGCATGCATGTGGTGCTTTTGGCAGAACGCGCGTGTGGATTTCTACCAAACGACGTGAAAAGCATGCCAATGCTGCTCTTTTTAGAACCCGCACATGGATTTGTGCCAAAACGCGTTTTAAGCATGAATATGACACTTTTGGTAGACGAGTATGCAGTTTTCTGCAAAACTACACGATATGCATGCAAATGGTGCTTTTGGCAGAACGCGCGTGTGGATTTCTACCAAACGACGTGAAAAGCATGCCAGTGCTGCTCTTTTTAGAACCCGCACATGGATTTGTGCCAAAACGCGTTTTAAGCATGAATATGACACTTTTGGTAGACGAGTATGCAGTTTTCTGCAAAACTACACGATATGCATGCAAATGGTGCTTTTGGCAGAACGCGCGTGTGGATTTCTACCAAACGACGTGAAAAGCATGCCAATGCTGCTCTTTTCAGCACCCGCACATGGATTTGTGCCAAAACGCGTTTTAAGCATGAATACGCAACTTTTGGTAGACGAGGATGCAGTTTTCTGCAAAACCACACGATATGCATGCAAATGACGCTTTTGGCAGAACGCGCGTGTGGATTTCTACCAAACGACGTGAAAAGCATGCCGATGCTGCTCATTTTAGCACCCGCACATGGATTTGTGCCAAAACGCGTTTTAAGCATGAATATGCAACTTTTGGTGGACGAGGATGCAGTTTTCTGCAAAACCACACGATATGCATGCAAATGGTGCTTTTGGCAGAACGCGCGTGTGGATTGCTACCAAACGACGTGAAAAGCATGCCAATGCTGCTCTTTTTAGAACCCGCACATCGATTTGTGCGAAAACGCGTTTTAAGCATGAATATGACACTTTTGGTAGACGAGTATGCAGTTTTCTGCAAAACTACACGATATGCATGCAAATGGTGCTTTTGGCAGAACGCGCGTGTGGATTTCTACCAAACGACGTGAAAAGCATGCCAATGCTGCTCTTTTTAGCACCCGCACATGGATTTGTGCCAAAACGCGTTTTAAGCATGAATACGCAACTTTTGGTAGACGAGGATGCAGTTTTCTGCACAACCACACGATATGCATGCAAATGGTGCTTTTGGCAGAACGCCCGTGTGGATTTCTACCAAACGACGTGAAAAGCATGCCAATGCTGCTCTTTTTAGCACCCGCACATGGATTTGTGCCAAAACGCGTTTTAGGCATGAATACGCAACTTTTGGTAGATGAGGATGCAGTTTTCTGCAAAACCACACGATATGCATGCAAATGCTGCTTTTGGCAGAACGCGCGTGTGGATTTCTACCAAACGACGTGAAATGCATGCCAATGCTGCTCTTTTTAGAACCCGCACATGGATTTGTGCCAAAACGCGTTTTAAGCATGAATATGACACTTTTGGTAGACGAGTATGCAGTTTTCTGCAAAACTACACGATATGCATGCAAATGGTGCTTTTGGCAGAACGCCCGTGTGGATTTCTACCAAACGACGTGAAAAGCATGCCAATGCTGCTCTTTTTAGCACCCGCACAGGGATTTGTGCCAAAACGCGTTTTAAGCATGAATACGCAACTTTTGGTAGACGAGGATGCAGTTTTCTGCAAAACCACACGATATGCATACAAATGCTGCTTTTGGCAGAACGCGCGTGTGGATTTCTACCAAACGACGTGAAATGCATGCCAATGCTGCTCTTTTTAGAACCCGCACATGGATTTGTGCCAAAACGCGTTTTAAGCATGAATATGACACTTTTGGTAGACGAGTATTCAGTTTTCTGCAAAACTACACGATATGCATGCAAATGGTGCTTTTGGCAGAACGCGCGTGTGGATTTCTACCAAACGACGTGAAAAGCATGCCAATGCTGCTCTTTTTAGAACCCGCACATCGATTTGTGCCAAAACGCGTTTTAAGCATGAATATGACACTTTTGGTAGACGAGTATGCAGTTTTCTGCACAACCACACGATATGCATGCAAATGGTGCTTTTGGCAGAACGCCCGTGTGGAATTCTACCAAACGACGTGAAAAGCATGCCAATGCTGCTCTTTTTAGCACCCGCACATGGATTTGTGCCAAAACGCGTTTTAAGCATGAATACGCAACTTTTGGTAGACGAGGATGCAGTTTTCTGCAAAACCACACGATATGCATGCAAATGGTGCTTTTGGCAGAACGCGCGTGTGGATTTCTACCAAACGACGTGAAATGCATGCCAATGCTGCTCTTTTTAGAACCCGCACATGGATTTGTGCCAAAACGCGTTTTAAGCATGAATATGACACTTTTGGTAGACGAGTATGCAGTTTTCTGCAAAACTGCACGATATGCATGCAAATGGTGCTTTTGGCAGAACGCGCGTGTGGATTTCTACCAAACGACGTGAAAAGCATGCCAATGCTGCTCTTTTTAGCACCCGCACATGGATTTGTGCCAAAACGCGTTTTAAGCATGAATACGCAACTTTTGGTAGACGAGGATGCAGTTTTCTGCAAAACCACACGATATGCATGCAAATGACGCTTTTGGCAGAACGCGCGTGTGGATTTCTACCAAACGACGTGAAAAGCATGCCAATGCTGCTCTTTTTAGAACCCGCACATCGATTTGTGCCAAAACGCGTTTTAAGCATGAATATGACACTTTTGGTAGACGAGTATGCAGTTTTCTGCACAACCACACGATATGCATGCAAGTGGTGCTTTTGGCAGAACGCGCGTGTGGATTTCTACCAAACGACGTGAAAAGCATGCCAATGCTGCTCTTTTTAGAACCCGCACATGGATTTGTGCCAAAACGCGTTTTAAGCATGAATATGACACTTTTGGTAGACGAGTATGCAGTTTTCTGCAAAACTACACGACATGCATGCAAATGGTGCTTTTGGCAGAACGCGCGTGTGGATTTCTACCAAACGACGTGAAAAGCATGCCAGTGCTGCTCTTTTTAGAACCCGCACATGGATTTGTGCCAAAACGCGTTTTAAGCATGAATATGACACTTTTGGTAGACGAGTATGCAGTTTTCTGCAAAACTACACGATATGCATGCAAATGGTGCTTTTGGCAGAACGCGCGTGTGGATTTCTACCAAACGACGTGAAAAGCATGCCAATGCTGCTCTTTTTAGAACCCGCACACGGATTTGTGCCAAAACGCGTTTTAAGCATGAATATGACACTTTTGGTAGACGAGTATGCAGTTTTCTGCAAAACTACACGATATGCATGCAAATGGTGCTTTTGGCAGAACGCGCGTGTGGATTTCTACCAAACGACGTGAAAAGCATGCCAATGCTGCTCTTTTTAGCACCCGCACATGGATTTGTGCCAAAACGCGTTTTAAGCATGAATACGCAACTTTTGGTAGACGAGGATGCAGTTTTCTGCAAAACCACACGATATGCATGCAAATGACGCTTTTGGCAGAACGCGCGTGTGGATTTCTACCAAACGACGTGAAAAGCATGCCAATGCTGCTCTTTTTAGAACCCGCACATCGATTTGTGCCAAAACGCGTTTTAAGCATGAATATGACACTTTTGGTAGACGAGTATGCAGTTTTCTGCACAACCACACGATATGCATGCAAGTGGTGCTTTTGGCAGAACGCGCGTGTGGATTTCTACCAAACGACGTGAAAAGCATGCCAATGCTGCTCTTTTTAGAACCCGCACATGGATTTGTGCCAAAACGCGTTTTAAGCATGAATATGACACTTTTGGTAGACGAGTATGCAGTTTTCTGCAAAACTACACGATATGCATGCAAATGGTGCTTTTGGCAGAACGCGCGTGTGGATTTCTACCAAACGACGTGAAAAGCATGCCAGTGCTGCTCTTTTTAGAACCCGCACATGGATTTGTGCCAAAACGCGTTTTAAGCATGAATATGACACTTTTGGTAGACGAGTATGCAGTTTTCTGCAAAACTACACGATATGCATGCAAATGGTGCTTTTGGCAGAACGCGCGTGTGGATTTCTACCAAACGACGTGAAAAGCATGCCAACGCTGCTCTTTTTAGCACCCGCACATGGATTTGTGCCAAAACGCGTTTTAAGCATGAATACGCAACTTTTGGTAGACGAGGATGCAGTTTTCTGCAAAACCACACGATATGCATGCAAATGACGCTTTTGGCAGAACGCGCGTGTGGATTTCTACCAAACGACGTGAAAAGCATGCCGATGCTGCTCATTTTAGCACCCGCACATGGAGTTGTGCCAAAACGCGTTTTAAGCATGAATATGCAACTTTTGGTGGACGAGGATGCAGTTTTCTGCACAACCACACGATATGCATGCAAATGGTGCTTTTGGCAGAACGCCCGTGTGGATTTCTACCAAACGACGTGAAAAGCATGCCAATGCTGCTCTTTTTAGCACCCGCACATCGATTTGTGCCAAAACGCGTTTTAAGCATGAATATGACACTTTTGGTAGACGAGGATGCAGTTTTCTGCAAAACCACACGATATGCATGCAAATGGTGCTTTTGGCAGAACGCGCGTGTGGATTTCTACCAAACGACGTGAAAAGCATGCCAATGCTGCTCTTTTTAGAACCCGCACATGGATTTGTGCCAAAACGCGTTTTAAGCATGAATATGACACTTTTGGTAGACGAGTATGCAGTTTTCTGCAAAACCACACGATATGCATGCAAATGGTGCTTTTGGCAGAACGCGCGTGTGGATTTCTACCAAACGACGTGAAAAGCATGCCAATGCTGCTCTTTTTAGAACCCGCACATGGATTTGTGCCAAAACGCGTTTTAAGCATGAATATGACACTTTTGGTAGACGAAGATGCAGTTTTCTGCAAAACCACACGATATGCATGCAAATGGTGCTTTTGGCAGAACGCGCGTGTGGATTTCTACCAAACGACGTGAAAAGCATGCCAATGCTGCTCTTTTTAGAACCCGCACATGGATTTGTGCCAAAACGCGTTTTAAGCATGATTATGACACTTTTGGTAGACGAGTATGCAGTTTTCTGCAAAACCACACGATATGCATGCAAATGGTGCTTTTGGCAGAACGCGCGTGTGGATTTCTACCAAACGACGTGAAAAGCATGCGAATTCTGCTCTTTTTAGCACCCGCACATGGATTTGTGCCAAAACGCGTTTTAAGCATGAATACGCAACTTTTGGTAGACGAGGATGCAGTTTTCTGCAAAACCACACGATATGCATGCAAATGACGCTTTTGGCAGAACGCGCGTGTGGATTTCTACCAAACGACGTGACAAGCATGCCAATGCTGCTCTTTTTAGAACCCGCACATGGATTTGTGCCAAAACGCGTTTTAAGCATGAATATGACACTTTTGGTAGACGAGTATGCAGTTTTCTGCAAAACCACACGATATGCATGCAAATGGTGCTTTTGGCAGAACGCGCGTGTGGATTTCTACCAAACGACGTGAAAAGCATGTCAATGCTGCTCTTTTTAGAACCCGCACACGGATTTGTGCCAAAACGCGTTTTAAGCATGAATATGACACTTTTGGTAGACGAGGATGCAGTTTTCTGCAAAACCACACGATATGCATGCAAATGGTGCTTTTGGCAGAACGCGCGTGTGGATTTCTACCAAACGACGTGAAAAGCATGCAATGCTGCTCTTTTTAGAACCCGCACATGGATTTGTGCCAAAACGCATTTTAAGCATGAATATGACACTTTTGGTAGACGAGTATGCAGTTTTCTGCAAAACCACACGATATGCATGCAAATGGTGCTTTTGGCAGAACGCGCGTGTGGATTTCTACCAAACGACGTGAAAAGCATGCCAATGCTGCTCTTTTTAGAACCCGCACATGGATTTGTGCCAAAACGCGTTTTAAGCATGAATATGACACTTTTGGTAGACGAAGATGCAGTTTTCTGCAAAACCACACGATATGCATGCAAATGGTGCTTTTGGCAGAACGCGCGTGTGGATTTCTACCAAACGACGTGAAAAGCATGCCAATGCTGCTCTTTTTAGAACCCGCACATGGATTTGTGCCAAAACGCGTTTTAAGCATGATTATGACACTTTTGGTAGACGAGTATGCAGTTTTCTGCAAAACCACACGATATGCATGCAAATGGTGCTTTTGGCAGAACGCGCGTGTGGATTTCTACCAAACGACGTGAAAAGCATGCGAATTCTGCTCTTTTTAGCACCCGCACATGGATTTGTGCCAAAACGCGTTTTAAGCATGAATACGCAACTTTTGGTAGACGAGGATGCAGTTTTCTGCAAAACCACACGATATGCATGCAAATGACGCTTTTGGCAGAACGCGCGTGTGGATTTCTACCAAACGACGTGACAAGCATGCCAATGCTGCTCTTTTTAGAACCCGCACATGGATTTGTGCCAAAACGCGTTTTAAGCATGAATAAGACACTTTTGGTAGACGAGGATGCAGTTTTCTGCAAAACCACACGATATGCATGCAAATGACGCTTTTGGCAGAACGCGCGTGTGGATTTCTACCAAACGACGTGAAAAGCATGCCAATGCTGCTCTTTTTAGCACCCGCACATGGATTTCTCCCAAAACGCGTTTTAAGTATGAATATGACACTTTTGGTAGACGAGGATGCAGTTTTCTGCAAAACCACACGATATGCATGCAAATGGTGCTTTTGGCAGAACGCGCGTGTGGATTGCTACCACACGACGTGAAAAGCATGCCAATGCTGCTCTTTTTAGCACCCGCACATGGATTTGTGCCAAAACGCGTTTTAAGCATGAATACGCAACTTTTGGTAGACGAGGATGCAGTTTTCTGCAAAACCACACGATATGCATGCAAATGACGCTTTTGGCAGAACGCGCGTGTGGATTTCTACCAAACGACGTGAAAAGCATGCCAATGCTGCTCTTTTTAGAACCCGCACATCGATTTGTGCCAAAACGCGTTTTAAGCATGAATATGACACTTTTGGTAGACGAGTATGCAGTTTTCTGCACAACCACACGATATGCATGCAAATGGTGCTTTTGGCAGAACGCCCGTGTGGATTTCTACCAAACGACGTGAAAAGCATGCCAATGCTGCTCTTTTTAGCACCCGCACATCGATTTGTGCCAAAACGCGTTTTAAGCATGAATATGACACTTTTGGTAGACGAGTATGCAGTTTTCTGCAAAACTACACGATATGCATGCAAATGGTGCTTTTGGCAGAACGCGCGTGTGGATTTCTACCAAACGACGTGAAAAGCATGCCAATGCTGCTCTTTTTAGAACCCGCACATGGATTTGTGCCAAAACGCGTTTTAAGCATGAATAAGACACTTTTGATAGACGAGGATGCAGTTTTCTGCAAAACCACACGATATGCATGCAAATGACGCTTTTGGCAGAACGCGCGTGTGGATTTCTACCAAACGACGTGAAAAGCATGCCAATGCTGCTCTTTTTAGCACCCGCACATGGATTTCTGCCAAAACGCGTTTTAAGTATGAATATGACACTTTTGGTAGACGAGGATGCAGTTTTCTGCAAAACCACACGATATGCATGCAAATGGTGCTTTTGGCAGAACGCGCGTGTGGATTGCTACCAAACGACGTGAAAAGCATGCCAATGCTGCTCTTTTTAGAACCCGCACATCGATTTGTGCCAAAACGCGTTTTAAGCATGAATATGACACTTTTGGTAGACGAGTATGCAGTTTTCTGCACAACCACACGATATGCATGCAAATGGTGCTTTTGGCAGAACGCCCGTGTGGATTTCTACCAAACGACGTGAAAAGCATGCCAATGCTGCTCTTTTTAGCACCCGCACATGGATTTGTGCCAAAACGCGTTTTAAGCATGAATATGCAACTTTTGGTAGACGAGGATGCAGTTTTCTGCAAAAACCACACGATATGCATGCAAATGACGCTTTTGGCAGAACGCGCGTGTGGATTTCTACCAAACGACGTAAAAAGCATGCCAATGCTGCTCCTTTTAGAACCCGCACATGGATTTGTGCCAAAACCCGTTTTAAGCATGAATATGACACTTTTGGTAGACGAGGATGCAGTTTTCTGCAAAACCACACGATATGCATGCAAATGGTGCTTTTGGCAGAATGCGCGTGTGGATTTCTACCAAACGACGTGAAAAGCATGCCGATGCTGCTCATTTTAGCACCCGCACATGGATTTGTGCCAAAACGCGTTTTAAGCATGAATATGCAACTTTTGGTGGACGAGGATGCAGTTTTCTGCAAAACCACACGATATGCATGCAAATGGTGCTTTTGGCAGAACGCGCGTGTGGATTGCTACCAAACGACGTGAAAAGCATGCCAATGCTGCTCTTTTTAGAACCCGCACATCGGTTTGTGCCAAAACGCGTTTTAAGCATGAATATGACACTTTTGGTAGACGAGTATGCAGTTTTCTGCAAAACCACACGATATGCATACAAATGCTGCTTTTGGCAGAACGCGCGTGTGGATTTCTACCAAACGACGTGAAATGCATGCCAATGCTGCTCTTTTTAGAACCCGCACATGGATTTGTGCCAAAACGCGTTTTAAGCATGAATATGACACTTTTGGTAGACGAGTATGCAGTTTTCTGCAAAACTACACGATATGCATGCAAATGGTGCTTTTGGCAGAACGCGCGTGTGGATTTCTACCAAACGACGTGAAAAGCATGCCAATGCTGCTCTTTTTAGAACCCGCACATGGATTTGTGCCAAAACGCGTTTTAAGCATGAATATGACACTTTTGGTAGACGAGGATGCAGTTTTCTGCAAAACCACACAATATGCATGCAAATGACGCTTTTGGCAGAACGCGCGTGTGGATTTCTACCAAACGACGTGAAAAGCATGCCAATGCTGCTCTTTTAGAACCCGCACATCGATTTGTGCCAAAACACGTTTTAAGCATGAATATGACACTTTTGGTAGACGAGTATGCAGTTTTCTGCACAACCACACGATATGCATGCAAATGGTGCTTTTGGCAGAACGCCCGTGTGGATTTCTACCAAACGACGTGAAAAGCATGCCAATGCTGCTCTTTTTAGAACCCGCACATGGATTTGTGCCAAAACGCGTTTTAAGCATGAATACGCAACTTTTGGTAGACGAGGATGCAGTTTTCTGCAAAACCACACGATATGCATGCAAATGGTGCTTTTGGCAGAACGCGCGTGTGGATTTCTACCAAACGTCGTGAAAAGCATGCCAATGCTGCTCTTTTTAGAACCCGCACATGGATTTGTGCCAAAACGCGTTTTAAGCATGAATATGACACTTTTGGTAGACGAGTATGCAGTTTTCTGCAAAACTACACGATATGCATGCAAATGGTGCTTTTGGCAGAACGCGCGTGTGGATTTCTACCAAACGACGTGAAAAGCATGCCAATGCTGCTCTTTTTAGAACCCGCACATGGATTTGTGCCAAAACGCGTTTTAAGCATGAATATGACACTTTTGGTAGACGAGGATGCAGTTTTCTGCAAAACCACACGATATGCATGCAAATGGTGCTTTTGGCAGAACGCGCGTGTGGATTTCTACCAAACGACGTGAAAAGCATGCCAATGCTGCTCTTTTTAGAACCCGCACATGGATTTGTGCCAAAACGCGTTTTAAGCATGAATACGCAACTTTTGGTAGACGAGGATGCAGTTTTCTGCAAAACCACACGATATGCATGCAAATGACGCTTTTGGCAGAACGCGCGCGTGGATTTCTACCAAACGACGTGAAAAGCATGCCAATGCTGCTCTTTTTAGAACCCGCACATCGATTTGTGCCAAAACGCGTTTTAAGCGTGAATATGACACTTTTGGTAGACGAGTATGCAGTTTTCTGCACAACCACACGATATGCATGCAAATGGTGCTTTTGGCAGAACGCCCGTGTGGATTTCTACCAAACGACGGGAAAAGCATGCCAATGCTGCTCTTTTTAGCACCCGCACAGGGATTTGTGCCAAAACGCGTTTTAAGCATGAATACGCAACTTTTGGTAGACGAGGATGCAGTTTTCTGCAAAACCACACGATATGCATACAAATGCTGCTTTTGGCAGAACGCGCGTGTGGATTTCTACCAAACGACGTGAAATGCATGCCAATGCTGCTCTTTTTAGAACCCGCACATGGATTTGTGCCAAAACGCGTTTTAAGCATGAATATGACACTTTTGGTAGACGAGTATGCAGTTTTCTGCAAAACTACACGATATGCATGCAAATGGTGCTTTTGGCAGAACGCGCGTGTGGATTTCTACCAAACGACGTGAAAAGCATGGCAATGCTGCTCTTTTTACAACCCGCACATCGATTTGTGCCAAAACGCGTTTTAAGCATGAATATGACACTTTTGGTAGACGAGTATGCAGTTTTCTGCACAACCACACGATATGCATGCAAATGGTGCTTTTGGCAGAACGCCCGTGTGGAATTCTACCAAACGACGTGAAAAGCATGCCAATGCTGCTCTTTTTAGCACCCGCACATGGATTTGTGCCAAAACGCGTTTTAAGCATGAATACGCAACTTTTGGTAGACGAGGATGCAGTTTTCTGCAAAACCACACGATATGCATGCAAATGGTGCTTTTGGCAGAACGCGCGTGTGGATTTCTACCAAACGACGTGAAATGCATGCCAATGCTGCTCTTTTTAGAACCCGCACACGGATTTGTGCGAAAACGCGTTTTAAGCATGAATATGACACTATTGGTAGACGAGTATGCAGTTTTCTGCAAAACTACACGATATGCATGCAAATGGTGCTTTTGGCAGAACGCGCGTGTGGATTTCTACCAAACGACGTGAAAAGCATGCCAATGCTGCTCTTTTTAGCACCCGCACATGGATTTGTGCCAAAACGCGTTTTAAGCATGAATACGCAACTTTTGGTAGACGAGGATGCAGTTTTCTGCAAAACCACACGATATGCATGCAAATGACGCTTTTGGCAGAACGCGCGTGTGGATTTCTACCAAACGACGTGAAAAGCATGCCAATGCTGCTCTTTTTAGAACCCGCACATGGATTTGTGCCAAAACGCGTTTTAAGCATGAATACGCAACTTTTGGTAGACGAGGATGCAGTTTTCTGCAAAACCACACGATATGCATGCAAATGACGCTTTTGGCAGAACGCGCGTGTGGATTTCTACCAAACGACGTGAAAAGCATGCCAATGCTGCTCTTTTTAGAACCCGCACATCGATTTGTGCCAAAACGCGTTTTAAGCGTGAATATGACACTTTTGGTAGACGAGTATGCAGTTTTCTGCACAACCACACGATATGCATGCAAATGGTGCTTTTGGCAGAACGCCCGTGTGGATTTCTACCAAACGACGTGAAAAGCATGCCAATGCTGCTCTTTTTAGCACCCGCACAGGGATTTGTGCCAAAACGCGTTTTAAGCATGAATACGCAACTTTTGGTAGAGAGGATGCAGTTTTCTGCAAAACCACACGATATGCATGCAAATGGTGCTTTTGGCAGAACGCGCGTGTGGATTTCTACCAAACGTCGTGAAAAGCATGCCAATGCTGCTCTTTTTAGAACCCGCACATGGATTTGTGCCAAAACGCGTTTTAAGCATGAATATGACACTTTTGGTAGACGAGTATGCAGTTTTCTGCAAAACTACACGATATGCATGCAAATGGTGCTTTTGGCAGAACGCGCGTGTGGATTTCTACCAAACGACGTGAAAAGCATGCCAATGCTGCTCTTTTTAGAACCCGCACATGGATTTGTGCCAAAACGCGTTTTAAGCATGAATATGACACTTTTGGTAGACGAGGATGCAGTTTTCTGCAAAACCACACGATATACATGCAAATGGTGCTTTTGGCAGAACGCGCGTGTGGATTTCTACCAAACGACGTGAAAAGCATGCCAATGCTGCTCTTTTTAGAACCCGCACATGGATTTGTGCCAAAACGCGTTTTAAGCATGAATACGCAACTTTTGGTAGACGAGGATGCAGTTTTCTGCAAAACCACACGATATGCATGCAAATGACGCTTTTGGCAGAACGCGCGTGTGGATTTCTACCAAACGACGTGAAAAGCATGCCAATGCTGCTCTTTTTAGAACCCGCACATCGATTTGTGCCAAAACGCGTTTTAAGCGTGAATATGACACTTTTGGTAGACGAGTATGCAGTTTTCTGCACAACCACACGATATGCATGCAAATGGTGCTTTTGGCAGAACGCCCGTGTGGATTTCTACCAAACGACGTGAAAAGCATGCCAATGCTGCTCTTTTTAGCACCCGCACAGGGATTTGTGCCAAAACGCGTTTTAAGCATGAATACGCAACTTTTGGTAGACGAGGATGCAGTTTTCTGCAAAACCACACGATATGCATACAAATGCTGCTTTTGGCAGAACGCGCGTGTGGATTTCTACCAAACGACGTGAAATGCATGCCAATGCTGCTCTTTTTAGAACCCGCACATGGATTTGTGCCAAAACGCGTTTTAAGCATGAATATGACACTTTTGGTAGACGAGTATTCAGTTTTCTGCAAAACTACACGATATGCATGCAAATGGTGCTTTTGGCAGAACGCGCGTGTGGATTTCTACCAAACGACGTGAAAAGCATGCCAATGCTGCTCTTTTTAGAACCCGCACATCGATTTGTGCCAAAACGCGTTTTAAGCATGAATATGACACTTTTGGTAGACGAGTATGCAGTTTTCTGCACAACCACACGATATGCATGCAAATGGTGCTTTTGGCAGAACGCCCGTGTGGAATTCTACCAAACGACGTGAAAAGCATGCCAATGCTGCTCTTTTTAGCACCCGCACATGGATTTGTGCCAAAACGCGTTTTAAGCATGAATACGCAACTTTTGGTAGACGAGGATGCAGTTTTCTGCAAAACCACACGATATGCATGCAAATGGTGCTTTTGGCAGAACGCGCGTGTGGATTTCTACCAAACGACGTGAAATGCATGCCAATGCTGCTCTTTTTAGAACCCGCACACGGATTTGTGCGAAAACGCGTTTTAAGCATGAATATGACACTTTTGGTAGACGAGTATGCAGTTTTCTGCAAAACTACACGATATGCATGCAAATGGTGCTTTTGGCAGAACGCGCGTGTGGATTTCTACCAAACGACGTGAAAAGCATGCAAATGCTGCTCTTTTTAGCACCCGCACATGGATTTGTGCCAAAACGCGTTTTAAGCATGAATACGCAACTTTTGGTAGACGAGGATGCAGTTTTCTGCAAAACCACACGATATGCATGCAAATGACGCTTTTGGCAGAACGCGCGTGTGGATTTCTACCAAACGACGTGAAAAGCATGCCAATGCTGCTCTTTTTAGAACCCGCACATCGATTTGTGCCAAAACGCGTTTTAAGCATGAATATGACACTTTTGGTAGACGAGTATGCAGTTTTCTGCACAACCACACGATATGCATGCAAATGGTGCTTTTGGCAGAACGCCCGTGTGGATTTCTACCAAACGACGTGAAAAGCATGCCAATGCTGCTCTTTTTAGCACCCGCACATGGATTTGTGCCAAAACGCGTTTTAAGCATGAATACGCAACTTTTGGTAGACGAGGATGCAGTTTTCTGCAAAACCACACGATATGCATGCAAATGGTGCTTTTGGCAGAACGCGCGTGTGGATTTCTACCAAACGACGTGAAAAGCATGCCAATGCTGCTCTTTTTAGAACCCGCACATGGATTTGTGCCAAAACGCGTTTTAAGCATGAATATGACACTTTTGGTAGACGAGTATGCAGTTTTCTGCAAAACTACACGATATGCATGCAAATGGTGCTTTTGGCAGAACGCGCGTGTGGATTTCTACCAAACGACGTGAAAAGCATGCCAATGCTGCTCTTTTTAGCACCCGCACATGGATTTGTGCCAAAACGCGTTTTAAGCATGAATACGCAACTTTTGGTAGACGAGGATGCAGTTTTCTGCAAAACCACACGATATGCATGCAAATGACGCTTTTGGCAGAACGCGCGTGTGGATTTCTACCAAACGACGTGAAAAGCATGCCAATGCTGCTCCTTTTAGAACCCGCACATGGATTTGTGCCAAAACCCGTTTTAAGCATGAATATGACACTTTTGGTAGACGAGGATGCAGTTTTCTGCAAAACCACACGATATGCATGCAAATGGTGCTTTTGGCAGAATGCGCGTGTGGATTTCTACCAAACGACGTGAAAAGCATGCCGATGCTGCTCATTTTAGCACCCGCACATGGATTTGTGCCAAAACGCGTTTTAAGCATGAATATGCAACTTTTGGTGGACGAGGATGCAGTTTTCTGCAAAACCACACGATATGCATGCAAATGGTGCTTTTGGCAGAACGCGCGTGTGGATTGCTACCAAACGACGTGAAAAGCATGCCAATGCTGCTCTTTTTAGAACCCGCACATCGATTTGTGCCAAAACGCGTTTTAAGCATGAATATGACACTTTTGGTAGACGAGTATGCAGTTTTCTGCAAAACTACACGATATGCATGCAAATGGTGCTTTTGGCAGAACGCGCGTGTGGATTTCTACCAAACGACGTGAAAAGCATGCCAATGCTGCTCTTTTTCGCACCCGCACATGGATTTGTGCCAAAACGCGTTTTAAGCATGAACACGCAACTTTTGGTAGACGAGGATGCAGTTTTCTGCAAAACCACACGATATGCATGCAAATGACGCTTTTGGCAGAACGCGCGTGTGGATTTCTACCAAACGACGTGAAAAGCATGCCAATGCTGCTCTTTTTAGAACCCGCACATCGATTTGTGCCAAAACGCGTTTTAAGCATGAATATGACACTTTTGGTAGACGAGTATGCAGTTTTCTGCACAACCACACGATATGCATGCAAATGGTGCTTTTGGCAGAACGCCCGTGTGGATTTCTACCAAACGACGTGAAAAGCATGCCAATGCTGCTCTTTTTAGCACCCGCACAGGGATTTGTGCCAAAACGCGTTTTAAGCATGAATACGCAACTTTTGGTAGACGAGGATGCAGTTTTCTGCAAAACCACACGATATGCATACAAATGCTGCTTTTGGCAGAACGCGCGTGTGGATTTCTACCAAACGACGTGAAATGCATGCCAATGCTGCTCTTTTTAGAACCCGCACATGGATTTGTGCCAAAACGCGTTTTAAGCATGAATATGACACTTTTGGTAGACGAGTATGCAGTTTTCTGCAAAACTACACGATATGCATGCAAATGGTGCTTTTGGCAGAACGCGCGTGTGGATTTCTACCAAACGACGTGAAAAGCATGCCAATGCTGCTCTTTTTAGAACCCGCACATCGATTTGTGCCAAAACGCGTTTTAAGCATGAATATGACACTTTTGGTAGAAGAGTATGCAGTTTTCTGCAAAACTACACGATATGCATGCAAATGGTGCTTTTGGCAGAACGCGCGTGTGGATTTCTACCAAACGACGTGAAAAGCATGCCAATGCTGCTCTTTTTTGCACCCGCACATGGATTTGTGCCAAAACGCGTTTTAAGCATGAATACGCAACTTTTGGTAGACGAGGATGCAGTTTTCTGCAAAACCACACGATATGCATGCAAATGACGCTTTTGGCAGAACGCGCGTGTGGATTTCTACCAAACGACGTGAAAAGCATGCCAATGCTGCTCTTTTTAGAACCCGCACATCGATTTGTGCCAAAACGCGTTTTAAGCATGAATATGACACTTTTGGTAGACGAGTATGCAGTTTTCTGCACAACCACACGATATGCATGCAAATGGTGCTTTTGGCAGAACGCCCGTGTGGATTTCTACCAAACGACGTGAAAAGCATGCCAATGCTGCTCTTTTTAGCACCCGCACAGGGATTTGTGCCAAAACGCGTTTTAAGCATGAATACGCAACTTTTGGTAGACGAGGATGCAGTTTTCTGCAAAACCACACGATATGCATACAAATGCTGCTTTTGGCAGAACGCGCGTGTGGATTTCTACCAAACGACGTGAAATGCATGCCAATGCTGCTCCTTTTAGAACCCGCACATGGATTTGTGCCAAAACGCGTTTTAAGCATGAATATGACACTTTTGGTAGACGAGTATGCAGTTTTCTGCAAAACTACACGATATGCATGCAAATGGTGCTTTTGGCAGAACGCGCGTGTGGATTTCTACCAAACGACGTGAAAAGCATGCCAATGCTGCTCTTTTTAGAACCCGCACATCGATTTGTGCCAAAACGCGTTTTAAGCATGAATATGACACTTTTGGTAGACGAGTATGCAGTTTTCTGCACAACCACACGATATGCATGCAAATGGTGCTTTTGGCAGAACGCCCGTGTGGAATTCTACCAAACGACGTGAAAAGCATGCCAATGCTGCTCTTTTTAGCACCCGCACATGGATTTGTGCCAAAACGCGTTTTAAGCATGAATACGCAACTTTTGGTAGACGAGGATGCAGTTTTCTGCAAAACTACACGATATGCATGCAAATGGTGCTTTTGGCAGAACGCGCGTGTGGATTTCTACCAAACGACGTGAAAAGCATGCCAATGCTGCTCTTTTTAGCACCCCCACATGGATTTGTGCCAAAACGCGTTTTAAGCATGAATACGCAACTTTTGGTAGACGAGGATGCAGTTTTCTGCAAAACCACACGATATGCATGCAAATGACGCTTTTGGCAGAACGCGCGTGTGGATTTCTACCAAACGACGTGAAAAGCATGCCAATGCTGCTCTTTTTAGAACCCGCACATCGATTTGTGGCAAAACGCGTTTTAAGCATGAATATGACACTTTTGGTAGACGAGTATGCAGTTTTCTGCACAACCACACGATATGCATGCAAATGGTGCTTTTGGCAGAACGCCCGTGTGGATTTCTACCAAACGACGTGAAAAGCATGCCAATGCTGCTCTTTTTAGCACCCGCACATGGATTTGTGCCAAAACGCGTTTTAAGCATGAATACGCAACTTTTGGTAGACGAGGATGCAGTTTTCTGCAAAACCACACGATATGCATGCAAATGGTGCTTTTGGCAGAACGCGCGTGTGGATTTCCACCAAACGACGTGAAATGCATGTCAATGCTGCTCTTTTTAGAACCCGCACACGGATTTGTGCCAAAACGCGTTTTAAGCATGAATATGACACTTTTGGTAGACGAATATGCAGTTTTCTGCAAAACTACACGATATGCATGCAAATGGTGCTTTTGGCAGAACGCGCGTGTGGATTTCTACCAAACGACGTGAAAAGCATGCCAATGCTGCTCTTTTTAGAACCCGCACATGGATTTGTGCCAAAACGCGTTTTAAGCATGAATATGACACTTTTGGTAGACGAGTATGCAGTTTTCTGCAAAACTACACGATATGCATGCAAATGGTGCTTTTGGCAGAACGCGCGTGTGGATTTCTACCAAACGACGTGAAAAGCATGCCAATGCTTCTCTTTTTAGCACCCGCACATGGATTTGTGCCAAAACGCGTTTTAAGCATGAATACGCAACTTTTGGTAGACGAGGATGCAGTTTTCTGCAAAACCACACGATATGCATGCAAATGACGCTTTTGGCAGAACGCGCGTGTGGATTTCTACCAAACGACGTGAAGAGCATGCCAATGCTGCTCCTTTTAGAACCCGCACATGGATTTGTGCCAAAACCCGTTTTAAGCATGAATATGACACTTTTGGTAGACGAGGATGCAGTTTTCTGCAAAACCACACGATATGCATGCAAATGGTGCTTTTGGCAGAATGCGCGTGTGGATTTCTACCAAACGACGTGAAAAGCATGCCGATGCTGCTCATTTTAGCACCCGCACATGGATTTGTGCCAAAACGCGTTTTAAGCATGAATATGCAACTTTTGGTGGACGAGGATGCAGTTTTCTGCAAAACCACACGATATGCATGCAAATGGTGCTTTTGGCAGAACGCGCGTGTGGATTGCTACCAAACGACGTGAAAAGCATGCCAATGCTGCTCTTTTTAGAACCCGCACATCGATTTGTGCCAAAACGCGTTTTAAGCATGAATATGACACTTTTGGTAGACGAGTATGCAGTTTTCTGCAAAACTACACGATATGCATGCAAATGGTGCTTTTGGCAGAACGCGCGTGTGGATTTCTACCAAACGACGTGAAAAGCATGCCAATGCTGCTCTTTTTCGCACCCGCACATGGATTTGTGCCAAAACGCGTTTTAAGCATGAATACGCAACTTTTGGTAGACGAGGATGCAGTTTTCTGCAAAACCACACGATATGCATGCAAATGACGCTTTTGGCAGAACGCGCCTGTGGATTTCTACCAAACGACGTGAAAAGCATGCCAATGCTGCTCTTTTTAGAACCCGCACATCGATTTGTGCCAAAACGCGTTTTAAGCATGAATATGACACTTTTGGTAGACGAGTATGCAGTTTTCTGCACAACCACACGATATGCATGCAAATGGTGCTTTTGGCAGAACGCCCGTGTGGATTTCTACCAAACGACGTGAAAAGCATGCCAATGCTGCTCTTTTTAGCACCCGCACAGGGATTTGTGCCAAAACGCGTTTTAAGCATGAATACGCAACTTTTGGTAGACGAGGATGCAGTTTTCTGCAAAACCACACGATATGCATACAAATGCTGCTTTTGGCAGAACGCGCGTGTGGATTTCTACCAAACGACGTGAAATGCATGCCAATGCTGCTCTTTTTAGAACCCGCACATGGATTTGTGCCAAAACGCGTTTTAAGCATGAATATGACACTTTTGGTAGACGAGTATGCAGTTTTCTGCAAAACTACACAATATGCATGCAAATGGTGCTTTTGGCAGAACGCGCGTGTGGATTTCTACCAAACGACGTGAAAAGCATGCCAATGCTGCTCTTTTTAGAACCCGCACATCGATTTGTGCCAAAACGCGTTTTAAGCATGAATATGACACTTTTGGTAGAAGAGTATGCAGTTTTCTGCAAAACTACACGATATGCATGCAAATGGTGCTTTTGGCAGAACGCGCGTGTGGATTTCTACCAAACGACGTGAAAAGCATGCCAATGCTGCTCTTTTTTGCACCCGCACATAGATTTGTGCCAAAACGCGTTTTAAGCATGAATACGCAACTTTTGGTAGACGAGGATGCAGTTTTCTGCAAAACCACACGATATGCATGCAAATGACGCTTTTGGCAGAACGCGCGTGTGGATTTCTACCAAACGACGTGAAAAGCATGCCAATGCTGCTCTTTTTAGAACCCGCACATCGATTTGTGCCAAAACGCGTTTTAAGCATGAATATGACACTTTTGGTAGACGAGTATGCAGTTTTCTGCACAACCACACGATATGCATGCAAATGGTGCTTTTGGCAGAACGCCCGTGTGGATTTCTACCAAACGACGTGAAAAGCATGCCAATGCTGCTCTTTTTAGCACCCGCACAGGGATTTGTGCCAAAACGCGTTTTAAGCATGAATACGCAACTTTTGGTAGACGAGGATGCAGTTTTCTGCAAAACCACACGATATGCATACAAATGCTGCTTTTGGCAGAACGCGCGTGTGGATTTCTACCAAACGACGTGAAATGCATGCCAATGCTGCTCCTTTTAGAACCCGCACATGGATTTGTGCCAAAACGCGTTTTAAGCATGAATATGACACTTTTGGTAGACGAGTATGCAGTTTTCTGCAAAACTACACGATATGCATGCAAATGGTGCTTTTGGCAGAACGCGCGTGTGGATTTCTACCAAACGACGTGAAAAGCATGCCAATGCTGCTCTTTTTAGAACCCGCACATCGATTTGTGCCAAAACGCGTTTTAAGCATGAATATGACACTTTTGGTAGACGAGTATGCAGTTTTCTGCACAACCACACGATATGCATGCAAATGGTGCTTTTGGCAGAACGCCCGTGTGGAATTCTACCAAACGACGTGAAAAGCATGCCAATGCTGCTCTTTTTAGCACCCGCACATGGATTTGTGCCAAAACGCGTTTTAAGCATGAATACGCAACTTTTGGTAGACGAGGATGCAGTTTTCTGCAAAACCACACGATATGCATGCAAATGGTGCTTTTGGCAGAACGCGCGTGTGGATTTCTACCAAACGACGTGAAAAGCATGCCAATGCTGCTCCTTTTAGAACCCGCACATGGATTTGTGCCAAAACCCGTTTTAAGCATGAATATGACACTTTTGGTAGACGAGGATGCAGTTTTCTGCAAAACCACACGATATGCATGCAAATGGTGCTTTTGGCAGAATGCGCGTGTGGATTTCTACCAAACGACGTGAAAAGCATGCCGATGCTGCTCATTTTAGCACCCGCACATGGATTTGTGCCAAAACGCGTTTTAAGTATGAATATCCTCCTGAGACCCGGCTATGGGGATTTGTCCAATATATTGGACATTCAGAAATGAGGCAGTACTCGTGTGGCAAGGCTTTCATCCTCCTAGAACCACGCTGTCCAACTTGTTGGACACCTGCTTGCGCCATCTATGCAGCATTAATGAAAATACATTGTTGAAATTCCCGCCGAAACAGTTCCACAATGGCGGCATTCTGCGGCGCGGCGTTTTACGGCAACTGCCGGAGAAGCAAGCACGGTTTCTCGTATTTCTACCTGCTTTCAGGGCATATATTTGATTTTATATTAAAGTTAATACAACAGCGTACGCGCAGAATACGGAATTTAAACTGTTCGCGCGCTTGCTTTATCTTACGCTTCCTTTGATTTCGCGTGTCCATTACGTTGGACGCTAGGACTCAACCCGGTTTCTTTTACCGCGCTTTTGTGATGGCCTTGTTATGAACAGCAGACGAGTACTGTTAGCATTTAGTGGCTTGTGGACAAAATCGCGTCTCTTTTTTTCTTTAGGGCACCGGCCTCGCGTGTCTGATGAATTAAGCCGATACTTTTCTTTTTTCATTCCGTGGCTGGGACCCACAAGACACCTGTCGCAGGTGGTCTCGTGAGGGAAAAACATATCGGTATCCCTCTACCAGATATTGTGCGCATGTACAACGTCAACATGGGCGGTGTTGACAAGGCAGACCGAATGAAAAGTCACTACAGGATAAAAGCACGCGTCAACAAGTGGACAATGAGATTCATTTTTCACCTCTTCGACATTGCCCTCATCAACTTCTGGGTTCAGTACCCGCGGGACATACGCTCCCTAAAGAAACAGTGGAAAGAAATACTCAAATATATGCAGTTCTGCCAATCTGTTGCTGAGACTCTCGTGGCTCACGGGAAGAAGCAGGATAAAACGGAGAGAGAGAATGAAGCCGAGTGTCATCCGCCATCAAAGCAGGCTCGACTGTCTCCTCGAGAACCCTAAGAAAAGAGCACTACCCACTGCTCAATGCTGGCACACTGCAAACGCTGCCCGTTGCAGACTACAGGGCTGCGACATGAAAACAGTTTTTTTGCACCAAATGTCGGCTCTTCTTCTGCTTCACCAAGGACACAAAGGTGTTTTGAAATTGCCCACAGGAAGTGAACACAAGAGCAAAATTTTCGTTGAGCAGAGGAATGCTCCTTTTATGTACTTTATTCACAACTTTGCCTTTCCAGTTATTAAAATATTTTTGCACACGAGTTTGAGCGCAATATCTGCGGTATGTCATTACATGCGCGCTGGGTGAAAAAAGACCGGGTAGCATCCCAGTGTCCAATATATTGGACATCGCACTGAGCTGAAACTATCAGGGCTGTTGAAAAAATATTTAACACTTTTCCCCTTCTCAACCCTACTGACTTATTCTGGAAGTTTGGGAAAAATCCGTGCCCCAAAATACATCCCGGGTCTCAGGAGGATATGCAACTTTTGGTGGACGAGGATGCAGTTTTCTGCAAAACCACACGATATGCATGCAAATGGTGCTTTTGGCAGAACGCGCGTGTGGATTGCTACCAAACGACGTGAAAAGCATGCCAATGCTGCTCTTTTTAGAACCCGCACATCGATTTGTGCCAAAACGCGTTTTAAGCATGAATATGACACTTTTGGTAGACGAGTATGCAGTTTTCTGCAAAACTACACGATATGCATGCAAATGGTGCTTTTGGCAGAACGCGCGTGTGGATTTCTACCAAACGACGTGAAAAGCATGCCAATGCTGCTCTTTTTCGCACCCGCACATGGATTTGTGCCAAAACGCGTTTTAAGCATGAATACGCAACTTTTGGTAGACGAGGATGCAGTTTTCTGCAAAACCACACGATATGCATGCAAATGACGCTTTTGGCAGAACGCGCCTGTGGATTTCTACCAAACGACGTGAAAAGCATGCCAATTCTGCTCTTTTTAGAACGCGCACATTGATTTGTGCCAAAACGCGTTTTAAGCATGAATATGACACTTTTGGTAGACGAGTATGCAGTTTTCTGCACAACCACACGATATGCATGCAAATGGTGCTTTTGGCAGAACGCCCGTGTGGATTTCTACCAAACGACGTGAAAAGCATGCCAATGCTGCTCTTTTTAGCACCCGCACAGGGATTTGTGCCAAAACGCGTTTTAAGCATGAATACGCAACTTTTGGTAGACGAGGATGCAGTTTTCTGCAAAACCACACGATATGCATACAAATGCTGCTTTTGGCAGAACGCGCGTGTGGATTTCTACCAAACGACGTGAAATGCATGCCAATGCTGCTCTTTTTAGAACCCGCACATGGATTTGTGCCAAAACGCGTTTTAAGCATGAATATGACACTTTTGGTAGACGAGTATGCAGTTTTCTGCAAAACTACACGATATGCATGCAAATGGTGCTTTTGGCAGAACGCGCGTGTGGATTTCTACCAAACGACGTGAAAAGCATGCCAATGCTGCTCTTTTTAGAACCCGCACATCGATTTGTGCCAAAACGCGTTTTAAGCATGAATATGACACTTTTGGTAGAAGAGTATGCAGTTTTCTGCAAAACTACACGATATGCATGCAAATGGTGCTTTTGGCAGAACGCGCGTGTGGATTTCTACCAAACGACGTGAAAAGCATGCCAATGCTGCTCTTTTTTGCACCCGCACATGGATTTGTGCCAAAACGCGTTTTAAGCATGAATACGCAACTTTTGGTAGACGAGGATGCAGTTTTCTGCAAAACCACACGATATGCATGCAAATGACGCTTTTGGCAGAACGCGCGTGTGGATTTCTACCAAACGACGTGAAAAGCATGCCAATGCTGCTCTTTTTAGAACCCGCACATCGATTTGTGCCAAAACGCGTTTTAAGCATGAATATGACACTTTTGGTAGACGAGTATGCAGTTTTCTGCACAACCACACGATATGCATGCAAATGGTGCTTTTGGCAGAACGCCCGTGTGGATTTCTACCAAACGACGTGAAAAGCATGCCAATGCTGCTCTTTTTAGCACCCGCACAGGGATTTGTGCCAAAACGCGTTTTAAGCATGAATACGCAACTTTTGGTAGACGAGGATGCAGTTTTCTGCAAAACCACACGATATGCATACAAATGCTGCTTTTGGCAGAACGCGCGTGTGGATTTCTACCAAACGACGTGAAATGCATGCCAATGCTGCTCCTTTTAGAACCCGCACATGGATTTGTGCCAAAACGCGTTTTAAGCATGAATATGACACTTTTGGTAGACGAGTATGCAGTTTTCTGCAAAACTACACGATATGCATGCAAATGGTGCTTTTGGCAGAACGCGCGTGTGGATTTCTACCAAACGACGTGAAAAGCATGCCAATGCTGCTCTTTTTAGAACCCGCACATCGATTTGTGCCAAAACGCGTTTTAAGCATGAATATGACACTTTTGGTAGACGAGTATGCAGTTTTCTGCACAACCACACGATATGCATGCAAATGGTGCTTTTGGCAGAACGCGCGTGTGGAATTCTACCAAACGACGTGAAAAGCATGCCAATGCTGCTCTTTTTAGCACCCGCACATGGATTTGTGCCAAAACGCGTTTTAAGCATGAATACGCAACTTTTGGTAGACGAGGATGCAGTTTTCTGCAAAACCACACGATATGCATGCAAATGGTGCTTTTGGCAGAACGCGCGTGTGGATTTCTACCAAACGACGTGAAATGCATGCCAATGCTGCTCTTTTTAGAACCCGCACACGGATTTGTGCCAAAACGCGTTTTAAGCATGAATATGACACTTTTGGTAGACGAATATGCAGTTTTCTGCAAAACTACACGATATGCATGCAAATGGTGCTTTTGGCAGAACGCGCGTGTGGATTTCTACCAAACGACGTGAAAAGCATGCCAATGCTGCTCTTTTTAGCACCCGCACATGGATTTGTGCCAAAACGCGTTTTAAGCATGAATACGCAACTTTTGGTAGACGAGGATGCAGTTTTCTGCAAAACCACACGATATGCATGCAAATGACGCTTTTGGCAGAACGCGCGTGTGGATTTCTACCAAACGACGTGAAAAGCATGCCAATGCTGCTCTTTTTAGAACCCGCACATCGATTTGTGGCAAAACGCGTTTTAAGCATGAATATGACACTTTTGGTAGACGAGTATGCAGTTTTCTGCACAACCACACGATATGCATGCAAATGGTGCTTTTGGCAGAACGCCCGTGTGGATTTCTACCAAACGACGTGAAAAGCATGCCAATGCTGCTCTTTTTAGCACCCGCACATGGATTTGTGCCAAAACGCGTTTTAAGCATGAATACGCAACTTTTGGTAGACGAGGATGCAGTTTTCTGCAAAACCACACGATATGCATGCAAATGGTGCTTTTGGCAGAACGCGCGTGTGGATTTCTACCAAACGACGTGAAAAGCATGCCAATGCTGCTCTTTTTAGAACCCGCACATGGATTTGTGCCAAAACGCGTTTTAAGCATGAATATGACACTTTTGGTAGACGAGTATGCAGTTTTCTGCAAAACTACACGATATACATGCAAATGGTGCTTTTGGCAGAACGCGCGTGTGGATTTCTACCAAACGACGTGAAAAGCATGCCAATGCTGCTCTTTTTAGCACCCGCACATGGATTTGTGCCAAAACGCGTTTTAAGCATGAATACGCAACTTTTGGTACACGAGGATGCAGTTTTCTGCAAAACCACACGATATGCATGCAAATGACGCTTTTGGCAGAACGCGCGTGTGGATTTCTACCAAACGACGTGAAAAGCATGCCAATGCTGCTCCTTTTAGAACCCCCACATGGATTTGTGCCAAAACCCGTTTTAAGCATGAATATGACACTTTTGGTAGACGAGGATGCAGTTTTCTGCAAAACCACACGATATGTATGCAAATGGTGCTTTTGGCAGAATGCGCATGTGGATTTCTACCAAACGACGTGAAAAGCATGCCGATGCTGCTCATTTTAGCACCCGCACATGGATTTGTGCCAAAACGCGTTTTAAGCATGAATATGCAACTTTTGGTGGACGAGGATGCAGTTTTCTGCAAAACCACACGATATGCATGCAAATGGTGCTTTTGGCAGAACGCGCGTGTGGATTGCTACCAAACGACGTGAAAAGCATGCCAATGCTGCTCTTTTTAGAACCCGCACATCGATTTGTGCCAAAACGCGTTTTAAGCATGAATATGACACTTTTAGGAGACGAGTATGCAGTTTTCTGCAAAACTACACGATATGCATGCAAATGGTGCTTTTGGCAGAACGCGCGTGTGGATTTCTACCAAACGACGTGAAAAGCATGTCAATGCTGCTCTTTTTAGAACCCGCACACGGATTTGTGCCAAAACGCGTTTTAAGCATGAATATGACACTTTTGGTAGACGAGTATGCAGTTTTCTGCAAAACTACACGATATGCATGCAAATGGTGCTTTTGGCAGAACGCGCGTGTGGATTTCTACCAAACGACGTGAAAAGCATGCCAATGCTCCTCTTTTTAGCACCCGCACATGGATTTGTGCCAAAACGCGTTTTAAGCATGAATACGCAACTTTTGGTAGACGAGGATGCAGTTTTCTGCAAAACCACACGATATGCATGCAAATGACGCTTTTGGCAGAACGCGCGTGTGGATTTCTACGAAACGACGTGAAAAGCATGCCAATGCTTCTCTTTTTAGAACCCGCACATTGATTTGTGCCAAAACGCGTTTTAAGCATGAATATGACACTTTTGGTAGACGAGTATGCAGTTTTCTGCACAACCACACGATATGCATGCAAATCGTGCTTTTGGCAGAACGCGCGTGTGGATTTCTACCAAACGACGTGAAAAGCATGTCAATGCTGCTCTTTTTAGAACCCGCACATGGATTTGTGCCAAAACGCGTTTTAAGCATGAATATGCAACTTTTGGTAGACGAGGATGCAGTTTTCTGCAAAACCACACCATATGCATGTAAATGGTGCTTTTGGCAGAACGCGCGTGTGGATTTCTACAAAACGACGTGAAAAGCATGCCAATGCTGCTCTTTTTAGCACCCGCACATGGATTTGTGCCAAAATGCGTTTTAAGCATGAATACGCAACTTTTGGTAGACGAGGATGCAGTTTTCTGCAAAACCACACGATATGCATGCAAATGACGCTTTTGGCAGAACGCGCGTGTGGATTTCTACCAAACGACGTGAAAAGCACGCCAATGCTGCTCTTTTTAGAACCCGCACATGGATTTGTGCAAAAACGCGTTTTAAGCATGAATATGACACTTTTGGTAGACGAGGATGCAGTTTTCTGCAAAACCACACAATATGCATGCAAGTGGTGCTTTTGGCAGAACGCGCGTGTGGATTTCTACAAAACGACGTGAAAAGCATGCCAATGCTGCTCTTTTTAGAACCCGCACATGGATTTGTGCCAAAACGCGTTTTAAGCATGAATATGACACTTTTGGTAGACGAGTATGCAGTTTTCTGCAAAACTACACGATATGCATGCAAATGGTGCTTTTGGCAGAACGCGCGTGTGGATTTCTACCAAACGACGTGAAAAGCATGCCAGTGCTGCTCTTTTTAGAACCCGCACATGGATTTGTGCCAAAACGCGTTTTAAGCATGAATATGGCACTTTTGGTAGACGAGTATGCAGTTTTCTGCAAAACTACACGATATGCATGCAAATGGTGCTTTTGGCAGAACGCGCGTGTGGATTTCTACCAAACGACGTGAAAAGCATGCCAATGCTGCTCTTTTTAGCACCCGCACATGGATTTGTGCCAAAACGCGTTTTAAGCATGAATACGCAACTTTTGGTAGACGAGGATGCAGTTTTCTGCAAAACCACACGATATGCATGCAAATGACGCTTTTGGCAGAACGCGCGTGTGGATTTCCACCAAACGACGTGAAAAGCATGCCGATGCTGCTCATTTTAGCACCCGCACATGGATTTGTGCCAAAACGCGTTTTAAGCATGAATATGCAACTTTTGGTGGACGAGGATGCAGTTTTCTGCAAAACCACACGATATGCATGCAAATGGTGCTTTTGGCAGAACGCCCGTGTGGATTGCTACCAAACGACGTGAAAAGCATGCCAATGCTGCTCTTTTTAGAACCCGCACATCGATTTGTGCCAAAACGCGTTTTAAGCATGAATATGACACTTTTGGTAGACGAGTATGCAGTTTTCTGCAAAATCACACGATATGCATGCAAATGACGCTTTTGGCAGAACGCGCGTGTGGATTTCTACCAAACGACGTGAAAAGCATGCCAATGCTGCTCTTTTTAGAACCCGCACATCGATTTGTGCCAAAACGCGTTTTAAGCATGAATATGACACTTTTGGTAGACGAGTATGCAGTTTTCTGCACAACCACACGATATGCATGCAAATGGTGCTTTTGGCAGAACGCCCGTGTGGATTTCTACCAAACGACGTGAAAAGCATGCCAATGCTGCTCTTTTTAGCACCCGCACATGGATTTGTGCCAAAACGCGTTTTAGGCATGAATACGCAACTTTTGGTAGACGAGGATGCAGTTTTCTGCAAAACCACACGATATGCATGCAAATGCTGCTTTTGGCAGAACGCGCGTGTGGATTTCTACCAAACGACGTGAAAAGCATGCCAATGCTGCTCTTTTTAGAACCCGCACATGGATTTGTGCCAAAACGCATTTTAAGCATGAATATGACACTTTTGGTAGACGAGGATGCAGTTTTCTGCAAAACCACACGATATGCATGCAAATGGTGCTTTTGGCAGAGCGCGCGTGTGGATTTCTACCAAACGACGTGAAAAGCATGCCAATGCTGCTCTTTTTAGAACCCGCACATGGATTTGTGCCAAAACGCGTTTTAAGCATGAATATGACACTTTTGGTAGACGAGTATGCAGTTTTCTGCAAAACCACACGATATGCATGCAAATGGTGCTTTTGGCAGAACGCGCGTGTAGATTTCTACCAAACGACGTGAAAAGCATGTCAATGCTGCTCTTTTTAGAACCCGCACACGGATTTTTGCCAAAACGCGTTTTAAGCATGAATATGACACTTTTGGTAGACGAGTATGCAGTTTTCTGCACAACCACACGATATGCATGCAAATGGTGCTTTTGGCAGAACGCCCGTGTGGATTTCTACCAAACGACGTGAAAAGCATGCCAATGCTGCTCTTTTTAGCACCCGCACATGGATTTGTGCCAAAACGCGTTTTAGGCATGAATACGCAACTTTTGGTAGACGAGGATGCAGTTTTCTGCAAAACCACACGATATGCATGCAAATGCGGCTTTTGGCAGAACGCGCGTGTGGATTTCTACCAAACGACGTGAAAAGCTTGCCAATGCTGCTCTTTTTAGAACCCGCACATGGATTTGTGCCAAAACGCATTTTAAGCATGAATATGACACTTTTGGTAGACGAGGATGCAGTTTTCTGCAAAACCACACGATATGCATGCAAATGGTGCTTTTGGCAGAACGCGCGTGTGGATTTCTACCAAACGACGTGAAAAGCATGCCAATGCTGCTCTTTTTAGAACCCGCACATGGATTTGTGCCAAAACGCGTTTTAAGCATGAATATGACACTTTTGGTAGACGAGTATGCAGTTTTCTGCAAAACCACACGATATGCATGCAAATGGTGCTTTTGGCAGAACGCGCGTGTAGATTTCTACCAAACGACGTGAAAAGCATGTCAATGCTGCTCTTTTTAGAACCCGCACACGGATTTGTGCCAAAACGCGTTTTAAGCATGAATATGACACTTTTGGTAGACGAGTATGCAGTTTTCTGCACAACCACACGATATGCATGCAAATGGTGCTTTTGGCAGAACGCCCGTGTGGATTTTTACCAAACGACGTGAAAAGCATGCCAATGCTGCTCTTTTTAGCTCCCGCACATCGATTTGTGCCAAAACGCGTTTTAAGCATGAATATGACACTTTTGGTAGACGAGTATGCAGTTTTCTGCAAAACCACACGATATGCATGCAAATGGTGCTTTTGGCAGAACGCGCGTGTGGATTTCTACCAAACGACGTGAAAAGCATGCTAATGCTGCTCTTTTTAGAACCCGCACATGGATTTGTGCCAAAACGCGTTTTAAGCATGAATATGACACTTTTGGTAGACGAGTATGCAGTTTTCTGCAAAACCACACGATATGCATGCAAATGGTGCTTTTGGCAGAACGCGCGTGTGGATTTCTACCAAACGACGTGAAAAGCATGTCAATGCTGCTCTTTTTAGAACCCGCACACGGATTTGTGCCAAAGCGCGTTTTAAGCATGAGTATGACACTTTTGGTAGACGAGTATGCAGTTTTCTGCAAAACTACACGATATGCATGCAAATGGTGCTTTTGGCAGAACGCGCGTGTGGATTTCTACCAAACGACGTGAAAAGCATGCCAATGCTGCTCTTTTTAGAACCCGCACATGGATTTGTGCCAAAACGCGTTTTAAGCATGAATATGACACTTTTGGTAGACGAGTATGCAGTTTTCTGCAAAACCACACGATATGCATGCAAATGGTGCTTTTGGCAGAACGCGCGTGTAGATTTCTACCAAACGACGTGAAAAGCATGTCAATGCTGCTCTTTTTAGCACCCGCACATCGATTTGTGCCAAAACGCGTTTTAAGCATGAATATGACACTTTTGGTAGACGAGTATGCAGTTTTCTGCAAAACCACACGATATGCATGCAAATGGTGCTTTTGGCAGAACGCGCGTGTGGATTTCTACCAAACGACGTGAAAAGCATGCTAATGCTGCTCTTTTTAGAACCCGCACATGGATTTGTGCCAAAACGCCTCTTAAGCATGAATATGACACTTTTGGTAGACGAGTATGCAGTTTTCTGCAAAACCACACGATATGCATGCAAATGGTGCTTTTGGCAGAACGCGCGTGTGGATTTCTACCAAACGACGTGAAAAGCATGTCAATGCTGCTCTTTTTAGAACCCGCACACGGATTTGTGCCAAAACGCGTTTTAAGCATGAATATGACACTTTTGGTAGACGAGTATGCAGTTTTCTGCAAAACTACACGATATGCATGCAAATGACGCTTTTGGCAGAACGCGCGTGTGGATTTCTACCAAACGACGTGAAAAGCATGCCGATGCTGCTCATTTTAGCACCCGCACATGGATTTGTGCCAAAACGCGTTTTAAGCATGAATATGCAACTTTTGGTGGACGAGGATGCAGTTTTCTGCAAAACCACACGATATGCATGCAAATGGTGCTTTTGGCAGAACGCCCGTGTGGATTGCTACCAAACGACGTGAAAAGCATGCCAATGCTGCTCTTTTTAGAACCCGCACATCGATTTGTGCCAAAACGCGTTTTAAGCATGAATATGACACTTTTGGTAGACGAGTATGCAGTTTTCTGCAAAACCACACGATATGCATGCAAATGACGCTTTTGGCAGAACGCGCGTGTGGATTTCTACCAAACGACGTGAAAAGCATGCCAATGCTGCTCTTTTTAGAACCCGCACATCGATTTGTGCCAAAACGCGTTTTAAGCATGAATATGACACTTTTGGTAGACGAGTATGCAGTTTTCTGCACAACCACACGATATGCATGCAAATGGTGCTTTTGGCAGAACGCCCGTGTGGATTTCTACCAAACGACGTGAAAAGCATGCCAATGCTGCTCTTTTTAGCACCCGCACATGGATTTGTGCCAAAACGCGTTTTAGGCATGAATACGCAACTTTTGGTAGACGAGGATGCAGTTTTCTGCAAAACCACACGATATGCATGCAAATGCTGCTTTTGGCAGAACGCGCGTGTGGATTTCTACCAAACGACGTGAAAAGCTTGCCAATGCTGCTCTTTTTAGAACCCGCACATGGATTTGTGCCAAAACGCATTTTAAGCATGAATATGACACTTTTGGTAGACGAGGATGCAGTTTTCTGCAAAACCACACGATATGCATGCAAATGGTGCTTTTGGCAGAACGCGCGTGTGGATTTCTACCAAACGACGTGAAAAGCATGCCAATGCTGCTCTTTTTAGAACCCGCACATGGATTTGTGCCAAAACGCGTTTTAAGCATGAATATGACACTTTTGGTAGACGAGTATGCAGTTTTCTGCAAAACCACACGATATGCATGCAAATGGTGCTTTTGGCAGAACGCGCGTGTAGATTTCTACCAAACGACGTGAAAAGCATGTCAATGCTGCTCTTTTTAGAACCCGCACACGGATTTGTGCCAAAACGCGTTTTAAGCATGAATATGACACTTTTGGTAGACGAGTATGCAGTTTTCTGCACAACCACACGATATGCATGCAAATGGTGCTTTTGGCAGAACGCCCGTGTGGATTTTTACCAAACGACGTGAAAAGCATGCCAATGCTGCTCTTTTTAGCTCCCGCACATCGATTTGTGCCAAAACGCGTTTAAGGCATGAATATGACACTTTTGGTAGACGAGTATGCAGTTTTCTGCAAAACCACACGATATGCATGCAAATGGTGCTTTTGGCAGAACGCGCGTGTGGATTTCTACCAAACGACGTGAAAAGCATGCTAATGCTGCTCTTTTTAGAACCCGCACATGGATTTGTGCCAAAACGCGTTTTAAGCATGAATATGACACTTTTGTAGACGAGTATGCAGTTTTCTGCAAAACCACACGATATGCATGCAAATGGTGCTTTTGGCAGAACGCGCGTGTGGATTTCTACCAAACGACGTGAAAAGCATGTCAATGCTGCTCTTTTAGAACCCGCACACGGATTTGTGCCAAAGCGCGTTTTAAGCATGAGTATGACACTTTTGGTAGACGAGTATGCAGTTTTCTGCAAAACTACACGATATGCATGCAAATGGTGCTTTTGGCAGAACGCGCGTGTGGATTTCTACCAAACGACGTGAAAAGCATGCCAATGCTGCTCTTTTTAGCACCCGCACATGGATTTGTGCCAAAACGCGTTTTAAGCATGAATACGCAACTTTTGGTAGACGAGGATGCAGTTTTCTGCAAAACCACACGATATGCATGCAAATGACGCTTTTGGCAGAACGCGCGTGTGGATTTCTACCAAACGACGTGAAAAGCATGCCAATGCTGCTCTTTTTAGAACCCGCACATCGATTTGTGCCAAAACGCGTTTTAAGCATGAATATGACACTTTTGGTAGACGAGTATGCAGTTTCTGCACAACCACACGATATGCATGCAAATGGTGCTTTTGGCAGAACGCCCGTGTGGATTTCTACCAAACGACGTGAAAAGCATGCCAATGCTGCTCTTTTTAGCACCCAACATCGATTTGTGCCAAAACGCGTTTTAAGCATGAATATGACACTTTTGGTAGACGAGTATGCAGTTTTCTGCAAAACCACACGATATGCATGCAAATGGTGCTTTTTGCAGAACGCCCGTGTGGATTTCTACCAAACGACGTGAAAAGCATGCCAATGCTGCTCTTTTTAGCACCCGCACATGGATTTGTGCCAAAACGCGTTTTAAGCATGAATACGCAACTTTTGGTAGACGAGGATGCAGTTTTTCTGCAAAACCACACGATATGCATGCAAATGGTGCTTTTGGCAGAACGCGCGTGTGGATTTCTACCAAACGACGTGAAAAGCATGCCAATGCTGCTCTTTTTAGCACCCGCACATGGATTTGTGCCAAAATGCGTTTTAAGCATGAATACGCAACTTTTGTAGACGAGGATGCAGTTTTCTGCAAAACCACACGATATGCATGCAAATGACGCTTTTGGCAGAACGCGCGTGTGGATTCTACCAAACGACGTGAAAAGCATGCCAATGCTGCTCTTTTTAGAACCCGCACATGGATTTGTGCCAAAACGCGTTTTAAGCATGAATATGACACTTTTTGGTAGACGAGGATGCAGTTTTCTGCAAACCACACAATATGCATGCAAGTGGTGCTTTTGGCAGAACGCGCGTGTGGATTTCTACCAAACGACGTGAAAAGCATGCCAATGCTGCTCTTTTTAGAACCCGCACATGGATTTGTGCCAAACGCGTTTTAAGCATGAATATGATACTTTTGGTAGACGAGTATGCAGTTTTCTGCAAAACTACACGATATGCATGCAAATGGTGCTTTTGGCAGAACGCGCGTATGGATTTCTACCAACGACGTGAAAAGCATGCCAGTGCTGCTCTTTTTAGAACCCGCACATGGATTTGTGCCAAAACGCGTTTTAAGCATGAATATGACACTTTTGGTAGACGAGTATGCAGTTTTCTGCAAAACTTCACGATATGCATGCAAATGGTGCTTTTGGCAGAACGCGCGTGTGGATTTCTACCAAACGACGTGAAAAGCATGCCAATGCTGCTCTTTTAGCACCCGCACATGGATTTGTGCCAAAACGCGTTTTAAGCATGAATACGCAACTTTTGGTAGACGAGGATGCAGTTTTCTGCAAAACCACACGATATGCATGCATATGACGCTTTTGGCAGAACGCGCGTGTGGATTTCTACCAAACGACGTGAAAAGCATGCCGATGCTGCTAATTTTAGCACCCGCACATGGATGTGTGCCAAAACGCGTTTTAAGCTATGAATATGCAACTTTTGGTGGACGAGGATGCAGTTTTCTGCAAAACCACACGATATGCATGCAAATGGTGCTTTTGGCAGAACGCGCGTGTGGATTGCTACCAAACGACGTGAAAAGCATGCAATGCTGCTCTTTTTAGAACCCGCACATCGATTTGTGCCAAAACGTGTTTTAAGCATGAATATGACACTTTTGGTAGACGAGTATGCAGTTTTCTGCAAAACTACACGATATGCATGCAAATGGTGCTTTTGGCAGAACGCGCGTGTGGATTTCTACCAAACGACGTGAAAAGCATGCCAATGCTGCTCTTTTAGCACCCGCACATGGATTTGTGCCAAAACGCGTTTTAAGCATGAATACGCAACTTTTGGTAGACGAGGATGCAGTTTTCTGCAAAACCACACGATATGCATGCAAATGACGCTTTTGGCAGAACGCGCTTGTGGGTTTCTACCAAACGACGTGAAAAGCATGCCAATGCTGCTCTTTTTAGAACCCGCACAACGATTTGTGCAAAACGCGTTTTAAGCATGAATATGACACTTTTGGTAGACGAGTATGCAGTTTTCTGCACAACCACACGATATGCATGCAAATGGTGCTTTTGGCAGAACGCCCGTGTGGATTTCTACCAAACGACGTGAAAAGCATGCCAATGCTGCTCTTTTTAGCACCCGCACATGGATTTGTGCCAAAACGCGTTTTAGGCATGAATACGCAACTTTTGGTAGACGAGGATGCAGTTTTCTGCAAAACCACACGATATGCATGCAAATGGTGCTTTTGGCAGAACGCGCGTGTGGATTTCTACCAAACGACGTGAATGCATGCCAATGCTGCTCTTTTTAGAACCCGCACATGGATTTGTGCCAAAACGCGTTTTTAAGCATGAATATGACACTTTTGGTAGACGAGTATGCAGTTTTCTGCAAAACTACACGATATGCATGCAAAATGGTGCTTTTGGCAGAACGCGCGTGTGGATTTCTACCAAACGACGTGAAAAGCATGCCAATGCTGCTCTTTTTAGAACCCGCACATGGATTTGTGCCAAAACGCGTTTTAAGCATGAATATGACACTTTTTGGTAGACGAGGATGCAGTTTTCTGCAAAACCACACGATATGCATGCAAATGGTGCTTTTGGCAGAACGCGCGTGTGGATTTCTACCAAACGACGTGAAAAGCATGCCAATGCTGCTCTTTTTAGAACCCGCACATGGATTTGTGCCAAAACGCGTTTTAAGCATGAATATGACACTTTTGGTAGACGAGTATGCAGTTTCTGCAAAACCACACGATAATGTATGCAAATGGTGCTTTTGGCAGAACGCGCGTGTGGATTTCTACCAAACGACGTGAAAAGCATGTCAATGCTGCTCTTTTTAGAACCCGCACACGGATTTGTGCCAAAACGCGTTTTAAGCATGAATATGACACTTTTGGTAGACGAGTATGCAGTTTTCTGCAAAACTACACGATATGCATGCAAATGGTGCTTTTTGGCAGAACGCGCGTGTGGATTTCTACCAAACGACGTGAAAAGCATGCCAATGCTGCTCTTTTAGCACCCGCACATGGATTTGTGCCAAAACGCGTTTTAAGCATGAATACGCAACTTTGGTAGACGAGGATGCAGTTTTCTGCAAAACCACACGATATGCATGCAAATGACGCTTTTGGCAGAAAGCGCGTGTGGATTTCTACCAAACGACGTGAAAAGCATGCAATGCTGCTCTTTTTAGAACCCGCACATCGATTTGTGCCAAAACGCGTTTTAAGCATGAATATGACACTTTTGGTAGACGAGTATGCAGTTTTCTGCACAACCACACGATATGCATGCAAATGGTGCTTTTGGCAGAACGCCCGTGTGGATTTCTACCAAACGACGTGAAAAGCATGCCAATGCTGCTCTTTTTAGCACCCGCACATCGATTTGTGCCAAAACGCGTTTTAAGCATGAATATGACACTTTTGTAGACGAGTATGCAGTTTTCTGCAAAACCACACGATATGCATGCAAATGGTGCTTTTGGCAGAACGCGCGTGTGGATTTCTACCAAACGACGTGAAAAGCATGCCAATGCTGCTCTTTTTAGGAACCCGCACATGGATTTGTGCCAAAACGCGTTTTAAGCATGAATATGACACTTTTGGTAGACGAGTATGCAGTTTTCTGCAAAACCACACGATCTGCATGCAAATGGTGCTTTTGGCAGAACGCGCGTGTGATTTCTACCAAACGACGTGAAAAGCATGTCAATGCTGCTCTTTTAGAACCCGCACACGGATTTGTGCCAAAACGCGTTTTAAGCATGAATATGACACTTTTGGTAGACGAGTATGCAGTTTTCTGCAAAACTACACGATATGCATGCAAATGGTGCTTTTGCAGAACGCGCGTGTGGATTTCTACCAAACGACGTGAAAAGCATGCCAATGCTGCTCTTTTTAGCACCCGCACATGGATTTGTGCCAAAACGCGTTTAAGCATGAATACGCAACTTTTGGTAGACGAGGATGCAGTTTTCTGCAAAACCACACGATATGCATGCAAATGACGCTTTTGGCAGAACGCGCGTGTGGATTTCTACCAAACGACGTGAAAAGCATGCCAATGCTGCTCTTTTTAGAACCCGCACATCGATTTGTGCCAAAACGCGTTTTAAGCATGAATATGACACTTTTGGTAGACGAGTATGCAGTTTCTGCACAACCACACGATATGCATGCAAATGGTGCTTTTGGCAGAACGCCCGTGTGGATTTCTACCAAACGACGTGAAAAGCATGCCAATTGCTGCTCTTTTTAGCACCCGCACATCGATTTGTGCCAAAACGCGTTTTAAGCATGAATATGACACTTTTGGTAGACGAGTATGCAGTTTTCTGCAAAACCACACGATATGCATGCAAATGGTGCTTTTGGCAGAACGCCCGTGTGGATTTCTACCAAACGACGTGAAAAGCATGCCAATGCTGCTCTTTTTAGCACCGCACATGGATTTGTGCCAAAACGCGTTTTAAGCATGAATAAGCAACTTTTGGTAGACGAGGATGCAGTTTTCTGCAAAACCACACGATATGCATGCAAATGGTGCTTTTGGCAGAACGCGCGTGTGGATTTCTACCAAACGACGTGAAATGCATGCCAATGCTGCTCTTTTTAGAACCCGCACATGGATTTGTGCCAAAACGCGTTTTAAGCATGAATATGACACTTTTGGCAGACGAGTATGCAGTTTTCTGCAAAACTACACGATATGCATGCAAATTGTGCTTTTGGCAGAACGCGCGTGTGGATTTCTACCAAACGACGTGAAAAGCATGCCAATGCTGCTCTTTTTAGAACCCGCACATGGATTTGTGCCAAAACGCGTTTTAAGCATGAATATGACACTTTTGGTAGACGAGGATGCAGTTTTCTGCAAAACCACACGATATGCATGCAAATGGTGCTTTTGGCAGAACGCGCGTGTGGATTTCTACCAAACGACGTGAAAAGCATGCCAATGCTGCTCTTTTTAGAACCCGCACATGGATTTGTGCCAAAACGCGTTTTAAGCATGATTATGACACTTTTGGTAGACGAGTATGCAGTTTTTCTGCAAAACCACACGATATGCATGCAAATGGTGCTTTTGGCAGAACGCGCGTGTGGATTTCTACAAACGACGTGAAAAGCATGCGAATGCTGCTCTTTTTAGCACCCGCACATGGATTTGTGCCAAAACGCGTTTTAAAGCATGAATACGCAACTTTTGGTAGACGAGGATGCAGTTTTCTGCAAACCACACGATTATGCATGCAAATGACGCTTTTGGCAGAACGCGCGTGTGGATTTCTACCAAACGACGTGACAAGCATGCCAATGCTGCTCTTTTAGAACCCGCACATGAATTTGTGCCAAAACGCGTTTTAAGCATGAATAAGACACTTTTGTAGTAGACGAGGATGCAGTTTTCTGCAAAACCACACGATATGCATGCAAATGACGCTTTTGGCAGAACGCGCGTGTGGATTTCTACCAAACGACGTGAAAAGCATGCCAATGCTGCTCGTTTTAGCACCCGCACATGGATTTCTGCCAAAACGCGTTTTAAGTATGAATATGACACTTTGGTAGACGAGGATGCAGTTTTCTGCAAAACCACACGATATGCATACAAATGGTGCTTTTGGCAGAAACGCGCGTGTGGATTGCTACAAACGACGTGAAAAGCATGCCAATGCTGCTCTTTTTAGCACCCGCACATGGATTTGTGCCAAAACGCGTTTTAACATGAATACGCAACTTTTGGTAGACGAGGATGCAGTTTTCTGCAAAACCACACGATATGCATGCAAATGACGCTTTTGCAGAACGCGCGTGTGGATTTCTACCAAACGACGTGAAAAGCATGCCAATGCTGCTCTTTTTAGCACCCGCACATCGATTTGTGCCAAAACGCGTTTTAAAGCATGAATATGACACTTTTGGTAGACGAGTATGCAGTTTTCTGCACAACCACACGATATGCATGCAAATGGTGCTTTTGCAGAACGCCGTTGTGGATTTCTACCAAACGACGTGAAAAGCATGCCAATGCTGCTCTTTTTAGCACCCGCACATCGTTTTGTGCCAAAACGCGTTTTAAGCATGAATATGACACTTTTGGTAGACGAGTATGCAGTTTTCTGCAAAACCACACGATATGCATGCAAATGGTGCTTTTGGCAGAACGCCCGTGTGGATTTCTACCAAACGACGTGAAAAGCATGCCAATGCTGCTCTTTTTAGCACCCGCACATGAATTTGTGCCAAAACGCGTTTTTAAGCATGAATACGCAACTTTTGGTAGACGAGGATGCAGTTTTCTGCAAAACACACGATATGCATGCAAATGGTGCTTTTGGCAGAACGCGCGTGTGGATTTCTACCAAACGACGTGACAAGCATGCCAATGCTGCTCTTTTTAGCACCCGCACATGGATTTCTGCCAAAACGCGTTTTAAGTATGAATATGACACTTTTGGTAGACGAGGATGCAGTTTTCTGCAAAACCACACGATATGCATGCAAATGGTGCTTTTGGCAGAACGCGCGTGTGGATTGCTTACAAACGACGTGAAAAGCATGCTATGCCTGCTCTTTTTAGAACCGCAACATCGATTTATGCCAAAACGCGTTTTAAGCATGAATATGACACTTTTGGTAGACGAGGATGCAGTTTCTGCAAAACCACACGATATGCATGCAAATGGTGCTTTTGGCAGAACGTGCGCTGTGGATTTCTACCAAACGACGTGAAAAGCATGCAATGCTGCTCTTTTTAGAACCCGCACATGGATTTGTGCCAAACGCGTTTTAAGCATGATTATGACACTTTTGGTAGAGGGAGTATGCAGTTTTCTGCAAAACCACACGATATGCATGCAAATGGTGCTTTTGGCAGAACGCGCGTGTGGATTTCTACCAAACGACGTGAAAAGCATGCGAATGCTGCTCTTTTTAGCACCCGCACAATGGATTTGTGCCAAAACGCGTTTTAAGCATGAATACGCAACTTTTGGTAGACGAGGATGCAGTTTTTCTGCAAAACCACACGATATGCATGCAAATGGTGCTTTTGGCAGAACGCGCGTGTGGATTTCTACCAAACGACGTGAAATGCATGCAATGCTGCTCTTTTTAGAACCCGCACATGGATTTGTGCCAAAACGCGTTTTAAGCATGAATATGACACTTTTGGTAGACGAGTATGCAGTTTTCTGCAAAACTACACGATATGCATGCAATGGTGCTTTTGGCAGAACGCGCGTGTGGATTTCTACCAACGACGTGAAAAGCCATGCCAATGCTGCTCTTTTTAGAACCCGCACATGATTGTGCCAAAAAACGCGTTTTAAGCATGAATATGACACTTTTGGTAGACGAGGATGCAGTTTTCTGCAAAACCACACGATATGCATGCAAATGGTGCTTTTGGCAGAACGCGCGTGTGGATTTCTACCAAACGACGTGAAAAGCATGCCTGAAAAGCATGCCAATGCTGCTCTTTTTAGAACCCGCACATGGATTTGTGCCAAAACGCGTTTTAAGCATGAATATGACACTTTTGGTAGACGAGGATGCAGTTTTCTGCAAAACCACACGATATGCATGCGAATGGTGCTTTTGGCAGAACGCGCGTGTGGATTTCTACCAAACGACGTGAAAAGCATGCCAATGCTGCTCTTTTTAGAACCCGCACATGGATTTGTGCCAAAACGCGTTTTAAGCATGATTATGACACTTTTGATAGACGAGTATGCAGTTTTCTGCAAAACTACACGATATGCATGCAAATGGTGCTTTTGGCAGAACGCGCGTGTGGATTTCTACCAAACGACGTGAAAAGCATGCCAATGCTGCTCTTTTTAGAACCCGCACATGGATTTGTGCCAAAACGCGTTTTAAGCATGAATATGACACTTTTGGCAGACGAGTATGCAGTTTTCTGCAAAACTACACGATATGCATGCAAATGGTGCTTTTGGCAGAACGCGCGTGTGGATTTCTACCAAACGACGTGAAAAGCATGCCAATGCTGCTCTTTTTAGAACCCGCACATGGATTTGTGCCAAAACGCGTTTTAAGCATGAATATGACACTTTTGGTAGACGAGGATGCAGTTTTCTGCAAAACCACACGATATGCATGCAAATGGTGCTTTTGGCAGAACGCGCGTGTGGATTTCTACCAAACGACGTGAAAAGCATGCCAATGCTGCTCTTTTTAGAACCCGCACATGGATTTGTGCCAAAACGCGTTTTAATCATGATTATGACACTTTTGGTAGACGAGTATGCAGTTTTCTGCAAAACCACACGATATGCATGCAAATGGTGCTTTTGGCAGAACGCGCGTATGGATTTCTACCAAACGACGTGAAAAGCATGCGAATGCTGCTCTTTTTAGCACCCGCACATGGATTTGTGCCAAAACGCGTTTTAAGCATGAATACGCAACTTTTGGTAGACGAGGTTGCAGTTTTCTGCAAAACCACACGATATGCATGCAAATGACGCTTTTGGCAGAACGCGCGTGTGGATTTCTACCAAACGACGTGACAAGCATGCCAATGCTGCTCTTTTTAGAACCCGCACATGGATTTGTGTCAAAACGCGTTTTAAGCATGAATAAGACACTTTTGGTAGACGAGGATGCAGTTTTCTGCAAAACCACACGATATGCATGCAAATGACGCTTTTGGCAGAACGCGCGTGTGGATTTCTACCAAACGACGTGAAAAGCATGCCAATGCTGCTCTTTTTAGCACCCGCACATGGATTTCTGCCAAAACGCGTTTTAAGTATGAATATGACACTTTTGGTAGACGAGGATGCAGTTTTCTGCAAAACCACACGATATGCATGCAAATGGTGCTTTTGGCAGAACGCGCGTGTGGATTGCTACCAAACGACGTGAAAAGCATGCCAATGCTGCTCTTTTTAGCACCCGCACATGGATTTGTGCCAAACGCGTTTTAAGCATGAATACGCAACTTTTGGTAGACGAGGATGCAGTTTTCTGCAAAACCACACGATATGCATGCAAATGACGCTTTTGGCAGAACGCGCGTGTGGATTTCTACCAAACGACGTGAAAAGCATGCCAATGCTGCTCTTTTTAGAACCCGCACATCGATTTGTGCCAAAACGCGTTTTAAGCATGAATATGACACTTTTGGTAGACGAGTATGCAGTTTTCTGCACAACCACACGATATGCATGCAAATGGTGCTTTTGGCAGAACGCCCGTGTGGATTTCTACCAAACGACGTGAAAAGCATGCCAATGCTGCTCTTTTTAGCACCCGCACATCGATTTGTGCCAAAACGCGTTTTAAGCATGAATATGACACTTTTGGTAGACGAGTATGCAGTTTTCTGCAAAACCACACGATATGCATGCAAATGGTGCTTTTGGCAGAACGCCCGTGTGGATTTCTACCAAACGACGT
>NW_027225856.1:0-47594 GCF_038994185.2 Dermacentor albipictus | reverse complement strand
TGCATGCAAATGGTGCTTTTGGCAGAACGCGCGTGTGGATTTCCACCAAACGACGTGAAAAGCATGCGAATGCTGCTCTTTTTAGCACCCTCACATGGATTTGTGCCAAAACGCGTTTTAAGCATGAATATGCAACTTTTGGTAGACGAGGATGCAGTTTTCTGCAAAACCACACGATATGCATGCAAATGGTGCTTTTGGCAGAACGAGCGTGTGGATTTCTACCAAACGATGTGAAAAGCATGCCAATGGTGCTCTTTTTAGAACCCGCACATCGATTTTTGCCAAAACGCGTTTTAAGCATGAATACGCAACTTTTGGTAGACGAGGATGCAGTTTTCTGCAAACCACACGATATGCATGCAAATGACGCTTTTGGCAGAACGCGCGTGTGGATTTCCACCAAACGACGTGAAAAGCATGCGAATGCTGCTCTTTTTAGCACCCGCACATGGATTTGTGCCAAAACGCGTTTTAAGCATGAATATGCAACTTTTGGTAGATGAGGATGCAGTTTTCTGCAAAACCACACGATATGCATGCAAATGGTGCTTTTGGCAGAACGCGCGTGTGGATTTCTACCAAACGACGTAAAAAGCATGCCAATGCTGCTCTTTTTAGAACCCGCACATCGATTTTTGCCAAAACGCGTTTTAAGCATGAATACGCAACTTTTGGTAGACGAGGATGCAGTTTTCTGCAAAACCACACGATATGCATGCAAATGACGCTTTTGGCAGAACGCGCGTGTGGATTTCTACCAAACGACGTGAAAAGCATGCCAATGCTGCTCTTTTTAGCACCCGCACATGGATTTTTGCCAAAACGCGTTTTAAGCATGAATACGCAACTTTTGGTAGACGAGCATGCAGTTTTCTGCACAACCACACGATATGCATGCAAATGGTGCTTTTGGCAGAACGCCCGTGTGGATTTCTACCAAACGACGTGAAAAGCATGCCAATGCTGCTCTTTTTAGCACCCGCACATGGATTTTTGCCAAAACGCGTTTTAAGCATGAATACGCAACTTTTGGTAGACGAGGATGCAGTTTTCTGCAAAACCATACGATATGGATGCAAATGACGCTTTTGGCAGAACGCGCGTGTGGATTTCTACCAAACGACGTGAAAAGCATGCCAATGCTGCTCTTTTTAGAACCCGCACATGGATTTGTGCCAAAACGCGTTTAAGCATGAATATGACACTTTTGGTAGACGAGGATGCAGTTTTCTGCAAAACCACACGATATGCATGCAAATGACGCTTTTGGCAGAACGCGCGTGTGGATTTCTACCAAACGACGTGAAAAGCATGCCAATGCTGCTCTTTTTAGCACCCGCACATGGATTTGTGCCAAAACGCGTTTTAAGCATGAATATGACACTTTTGGTAGACGAGTATGCAGTTTTCTGCAAAACTACACGATATGCATGCAAATGGTGCTTTTGGCAGAACGCGCGTGTGGATTTCTACCAAACGACGTGAAAAGCATGCCAATGCTGCTCTTTTTAGCACCCGCACATGGATTTGTGCCAAAACGCGTTTTAAGCATGAATACGCAACTTTTGGTAGACGAGGATGCAGTTTTCTGCAAAACCACACGATATGCATGCAAATGGTGCTTTTGGCAGAACGCCCGTGTGGATTTCTACCAAACGACGTGAAAAGCATGCCAATGCTGCTCTTTTTAGCACCCGCACATGGATTTGTGCCAAAACGCGTTTTAAGCATGAATATGACACTTTTGGTAGACGAGGATGCAGTTTTCTGCAAAACCACACGATATGCATGCAAATGGTGCTTTTGGCAGAACGCGCGTGTGGATTTCTACCAAACGACGTGAAAAGCATGCCAATGCTGCTCTTTTTAGCACCCGCACATGGATTTTTGCAAAAACGCGTTTTAAGCATGAATACGCAACTTTTGGTAGACGAGGATGCAGTTTTCTGCAAAACCACACGATATGCATGCAAATGACGCTTTTGGCAGAACGCGCGTGTGGATTTCTACCAAACGACGTGAAAAGCATGCCAATGCTGCTCTTTTTAGAACCCGCACATGGATTTGTGCCAAAACGCGTTTTAAGCATGAATATGACACTTTTGGTAGACGAGGATGCAGTTTTCTGCAAAACCACACGATATGCATGCAAATGACGCTTTTGGCAGAACGCGCGTGTGGATTTCTACCAAACGACGTGAAAAGCATGCCAATGCTGCTCTTTTTAGCACCCGCACATGGATTTTTGCCAAAACGCGTTTTAAGCATGAATACGCAACTTTTGGTAGACGAGGATGCAGTTTTCTGCAAAACCACACGATATGCATGCAAATGACGCTTTTGGCAGAACGCGCGTGTGGATTTCTACCAAACGACGTGAAAAGCATGCCAATGCTGCTCTTTTTAGAACCCGCACATGGATTTGTGCCAAAACGCGTTTTAAGCATGAATATGACACTTTTGGTAGACGAGGATGCAGTTTTCTGCAAAACCACACGATATGCATGCAAATGACGCTTTTGGCAGAACGCGCGTGTGGATTTCTACCAAACGACGTGAAAAGCATGCCAATGCTGCTCTTTTTAGCACCCGCACATGGATTTTTGCCAAAACGCGTTTTAAGCATGAATATGACACTTTTGGTAGACGAGGATGCAGTTTTCTGCAAAACCACACGATATGCATGCAAATGACGCTTTTGGCAGAACGCGCGTGTGGATTTCTACCAAACGACGTGAAAAGCATGCCAATGCTGCTCTTTTTAGCACCCGCACATGGATTTGTGCCAAAACGCGTTTTAAGCATGAATATGACACTTTTGGTAGACGAGTATGCAGTTTTCTGCAAAACTACACGATATGCATGCAAATGGTGCTTTTGGCAGAACGCGCGTGTGGATTTCTACCAAACGACGTGAAAAGCATGCCAATGCTGCTCTTTTTAGCACCCGCACATGGATTTGTGCCAAAACGCGTTTTAAGCATGAATACGCAACTTTTGGTAGACGAGGATGCAGTTTTCTGCGAAACCACACGATATGCATGCAAATGGTGCTTTTGGCAGAACGCGCGTGTGGATTTCTACCAAACGACGTGAAAAGCATGCCAATGCTGCTCTTTTTAGCACCCGCACATGGATTTGTGCCAAAACGCGTTTTAAGCATGAATACGCAACTTTTGGTAGACGAGGATGCAGTTTTCTGCAAAACCACACGATATGCATGCAAATGGTGCTTTTGGCAGAACGCCCGTGTGGATTTCTACCAAACGACGTGAAAAGCATGCCAATGCTGCTCTTTTTAGCACCCGCACATGGATTTGTGCCAAAACGCGTTTTAAGCATGAATATGACACTTTTGGTAGACGAGGATGCAGTTTTCTGCAAAACCACACGATATGCATGCAAATGGTGCTTTTGGCAGAACGCGCGTGTGGATTTCTACCAAACGACGTGAAAAGCATGCCAATGCTGCTCTTTTTAGCACCCGCACATGGATTTTTGCAAAAACGCGTTTTAAGCATGAATACGCAACTTTTGGTAGACGAGGATGCAGTTTTCTGCAAAACCACACGATATGCATGCAAATGACGCTTTTGGCAGAACGCGCGTGTGGATTTCTACCAAACGACGTGAAAAGCATGCCAATGCTGCTCTTTTTAGAACCCGCACATGGATTTGTGCCAAAACGCGTTTTAAGCATGAATATGACACTTTTGGTAGACGAGGATGCAGTTTTCTGCAAAACCACACGATATGCATGCAAATGACGCTTTTGGCAGAACGCGCGTGTGGATTTCTACCAAACGACGTGAAAAGCATGCTAATGCTGCTCTTTTTAGAACCCGCACATCGATTTGTGCCAAAACGCGTTTTAAGCATGAATATGACACTTTTGGTAGACGAGTATGCAGTTTTCTGCACAACCACACGATATGCATGCAAATGGTGCTTTTGGCAGAACGCCCGTGTGGATTTCTACCAAACGACGTGAAAAGCATGCCAATGCTGCTCTTTTTAGCACCCGCACATGGATTTTTGCCAAAACGCGTTTTAAGCATGAATACGCAACTTTTGGTAGACGAGGATGCAGTTTTCTGCAAAACCACACGATATGCATGCAAATGACGCTTTTGGCAGAACGCGCGTGTGGATTTCTACCAAACGACGTGAAAAGCATGCCAATGCTGCTCTTTTTAGCACCCGCACATGGATTTTTGCAAAAACGCGTTTTAAGCATGAATACGCAACTTTTGGTAGACGAGGATGCAGTTTTCTGCAAAACCACACGATATGCATGCAAATGACGCTTTTGGCAGAACGCGCGTGTGGATTTCTACCAAACGACGTGAAAAGCATGCCAATGCTGCTCTTTTTAGAACCCGCACATGGATTTGTGCCAAAACGCGTTTTAAGCATGAATATGACACTTTTGGTAGACGAGGATGCAGTTTTCTGCAAAACCACACGATATGCATGCAAATGACGCTTTTGGCAGAACGCGCGTGTGGATTTCTACCAAACGACGTGAAAAGCATGCCAATGCTGCTCTTTTTAGCACCCGCACATGGATTTGTGCCAAAACGCGTTTTAAGCATGAATATGACACTTTTGGTAGACGAGTATGCAGTTTTCTGCAAAACTACACGATATGCATGCAAATGGTGCTTTTGGCAGAACGCGCGTGTGCATTTCTACCAAACGACGTGAAAAGCATGCCAATGCTGCTCTTTTTAGCACCTGCACATGGATTTGTGCCAAAACGCGTTTTAAGCATGAATACGCAACTTTTGGTAGACGAGGATGCAGTTTTCTGCAAAACCACACGATATGCATGCAAATGGTGCTTTTGGCAGAACGCGCGTGTGGATTTCTACCAAACGACGTGAAAAGCATGCCAATGCTGCTCTTTTTAGAACCCGCACATCGATTTGTGCCAAAACGCGTTTTAAGCATGAATATGACACTTTTGGTAGACGAGTATGCAGTTTTCTGCACAACCACACGATATGCATGCAAATGGTGCTTTTGGCAGAACGCCCGTGTGGATTTCTACCAAACGACGTGAAAAGCATGCCAATGCTGCTCTTTTTAGCACCCGCACATGGATTTTTGCCAAAACGCGTTTTAAGCATGAATACGCAACTTTTGGTAGACGAGGATTCAGTTTTCTGCAAAACCACACGATATGCATGCAAATGACGCTTTTGGCAGAACGCGCGTGTGGATTTCTACCAAACGACGTGAAAAGCATGCCAATGCTGCTCTTTTTAGAACCCGCACATGGATTTGTGCCAAAACGCGTTTTAAGCATGAATATGACACTTTTGGTAGACGAGGATGCAGTTTTCTGCAAAACCACACGATATGCATGCAAATGACGCTTTTGGCAGAACGCGCGTGTGGATTTCTACCAAACGACGTGAAAAGCATGCCAATGCTGCTATTTTTAGCACCCGCACATGGATTTGTGCCAAAACGCGTTTTAAGCATGAATACGCAACTTTTGGTAGACGAGGATGCAGTTTTCTGCAAAACCACATGATATGCATGCAAATGGTGCTTTTGGCAGAACGCGCGTGTGGATTTCTACCAAACGACGTGAAAAGCATGCTAATGCTGCTCTTTTTAGAACCCGCACATCGATTTGTGCCAAAACGCGTTTTAAGCATGAATATGACACTTTTGGTAGACGAGTATGCAGTTTTCTGCACAACCACACGATATGCATGCAAATGGTGCTTTTGGCAGAACGCCCGTGTGGATTTCTACCAAACGACGTGAAAAGCATGCCAATGCTGCTCTTTTTAGCACCCGCACATGGATTTTTGCCAAAACGCGTTTTAAGCATGAATACGCAACTTTTGGTAGACGAGGATGCAGTTTTCTGCAAAACCACACGATATGCATGCAAATGACGCTTTTGGCAGAACGCGCGTGTGGATTTCTACCAAACGACGTGAAAAGCATGCCAATGCTGCTCTTTTTAGAACGCGCACATGGATTTGTGCCAAAACGCGTTTTAAGCATGAATATGACACTTTTGGTAGACGAGGATGCAGTTTTCTGCAAAACCACACGATATGCATGCAAATGACGCTTTTGGCAGAACGCGCGTGTGGATTTCTACCAAACGACGTGAAAAGCATGCCAATGCTGCTCTTTTTAGCACCCGCACATGGATTTGTGCCAAAACGCGTTTTAAGCATGAATATCACACTTTTGGTAGACGAGTATGCAGTTTTCTGCAAAACTACACGATATGCATGCAAATGGTGCTTTTGGCAGAACGCGCGTGTGGATTTCTACCAAACGACGTGAAAAGCATGCCAATGCTGCTCTTTTTAGCACCCGCACATGGATTTGTGCCAAAACGCGTTTTAAGCATGAATACGCAACTTTTGGTAGACGAGGATGCAGTTTTCTGCAAAACCACACGTTATGCATGCAAATGGTGCTTTTGGCAGAACGCCCGTGTGGATTTCTACCAAACGACGTGAAAAGCATGCCAATGCTGCTCTTTTTAGCACCCGCACATGGATTTGTGCCAAAACGCGTTTTAAGCATGAATATGACACTTTTGGTAGACGAGGATGCAGTTTTCTGCAAAACCACACGATATGCATGCAAATGGTGCTTTTGGCAGAACGCGCGTGTGGATTTCTACCAAACGACGTGAAAAGCATGCCAATGCTGCTCTTTTTAGCACCCGCACATGGATTTTTGCAAAAACGCGTTTTAAGCATGAATACGCAACTTTTGGTAGACGAGGATGCAGTTTTCTGCAAAACCACACGATATGCATGCAAATGACGCTTTTGGCAGAACGCGCGTGTGGATTTCTACCAAACGACGTGAAAAGCATGCCAATGCTGCTCTTTTTAGAACCCGCACATGGATTTGTGCCAAAACGCGTTTTAAGCATGAATATGACACTTTTGGTAGACGAGGATGCAGTTTTCTGCAAAACCACACGATATGCATGCAAATGACGCTTTTGGCAGAACGCGCGTGTGGATTTCTACCAAACGACGTGAAAAGCATGCCAATGCTGCTCTTTTTAGCACCCGCACATGGATTTGTGCCAAAACGCGTTTTAAGCCTGAATATGACACTTTTGGTAGACGAGTATGCAGTTTTCTGCAAAACTACACGATATGCATGCAAATGGTGCTTTTGGCAGAACGCGCGTGTGGATTTCTACCAAACGACGTGAAAAGCATGCCAATGCTGCTCTTTTTAGCACCCGCACATGGATTTGTGCCAAAACGCGTTTTAAGCATGAATACGCAACTTTTGGTAGACGAGGATGCAGTTTTCTGCAAAACCACACGATATGCATGCAAATGGTGCTTTTGGCAGAACGCGCGTGTGGATTTCTACCAAACGACGTGAAAAGCATGCCAATGCTGCTCTTTTTAGCACCCGCACATGGATTTGTGCCAAAACGCGTTTTAAGCATGAATACGCAACTTTTGGTAGACGACTATGCAGTTTTCTGCACAACCACACGATATGCATGCAAATGGTGCTTTTGGCAGAACGCCCGTGTGGATTTCTACCAAACGACGTGAAAAGCATGCCAATGCTGCTCTTTTTAGCACCCGCACATGGATTTGTGCCAAAACGCGTTTTAAGCATGAATACGCAACTTTTGGTAGACGAGGATGCAGTTTTCTGCAAAACCACATGATATGCATGCAAATGACGCTTTTGGCAGAACGCGCGTGTGGATTTCTACCAAACGACGTGAAAAGCATGCCAATGCTGCTCTTTTTAGCACCCGCATATGGATTTTTGCCAAAACGCGTTTTAAGCATGAATACGCAACTTTTGGTAGACGAGGATGCAGTTTTCTGCAAAACACACGATATGCATGCAAATGACGCTTTTGGCAGAACGCGCGTGTGGATTTCTACCAAACGACGTGAAAAGCATGCCAATGCTGCTCTTTTTAGAACCCGCACATGGATTTGTGCCAAAACGCGTTTTAAGCATGAATATGACACTTTTGGTAGACGAGGATGCAGTTTTCTGCACAACCACACGATATGCATGCAAATGGTGCTTTTGGCAGAACGCACGTGTGGATTTCTACCAAACGACGTGAAAAGCATGCCAATGCTGCTCTTTTTAGCACCCGCACATGGATTTTTGCCAAAACGCGTTTTAAGCATGAATACGCAACTTTTGGTAGGCGAGGATGCAGTTTTCTGCACAACCACACGATATGCATGCAAATGGTGCTTTTGGCAGAACGCCCGTGTGGATTTCTACCAAACGACGTGAAAAGCATGCCAATGCTGCTCTTTTTAGCACCCGCACATGGATTTTTGATAAAACGCGTTTTAAGCATGAATACGCAACTTTTGGTAGACGAGGATGCAGTTTTCTGCAAAACCACACGATATGCATGCAAATGACGCTTTTGGCAGAACGCGCGTGTGGATTTCTACCAAACGACCTGAAGAGCATGCCAATGCTGCTCTTTTTAGAACCCGCACATGGATTTGTGCCAAAACGCGTTTTAAGCATGAATATGACACTTTTGGTAGACGAGGATGCAGTTTTCTGCAAAACCACACGATATGCATGCAAATGACGCTTTTGGCAGAACGCGCGTGTGGATTTCTACCGAACGACGTGAAAAGCATGCCAATGCTGCTCTTTTTAGAACCCGCACATGGATTTGTGCCAAAACGCGTTTTAAGCATGAATATGACACATTTGGTAGACGAGTATGCAGTTTTCTGCAAAACTACACGATATGCATGCAAATGGTGCTTTTGGCAGAACGCGCGTGTGGATTTCTACCAAACGACGTGAAAAGCATGCCAATGCTGCTCTTTTTAGCACCCGCACATGGATTTGTGCCAAAACGCCTTTTAAGCATGAATACGCAACTTTTGGTAGACGAGGATGCAGTTTTCTGCAAAACACACGATATGCATGCAAATGACGCTTTTGGCAGAACGCGCGTGTGGATTTCTACCAAACGACGTGAAAAGCATGCCAATGCTGCTCTTTTTAGAACCCGCACATGGATTTGTGCCAAAACGCGTTTTAAGCATGAATATGACACTTTTGGTAGACGAGGATGCAGTTTTCTGCACAACCACACGATATGCATGCAAATGGTGCTTTTGGCAGAACGCACGTGTGGATTTCTACCAAACGACGTGAAAAGCATGCCAATGCTGCTCTTTTTAGCACCCGCACATGGATTTTTGCCAAAACGCGTTTTAAGCATGAATACGCAACTTTTGGTAGGCGAGGATGCAGTTTTCTGCACAACCACACGATATGCATGCAAATGGTGCTTTTGGCAGAACGCCCGTGTGGATTTCTACCAAACGACGTGAAAAGCATGCCAATGCTGCTCTTTTTAGCACCCGCACATGGATTTTTGATAAAACGCGTTTTAAGCATGAATACGCAACTTTTGGTAGACGAGGATGCAGTTTTCTGCAAAACCACACGATATGCATGCAAATGACGCTTTTGGCAGAACGCGCGTGTGGATTTCTACCAAACGACCTGAAGAGCATGCCAATGCTGCTCTTTTTAGAACCCGCACATGGATTTGTGCCAAAACGCGTTTTAAGCATGAATATGACACTTTTGGTAGACGAGGATGCAGTTTTCTGCAAAACCACACGATATGCATGCAAATGACGCTTTTGGCAGAACGCGCGTGTGGATTTCTACCAAACGACGTGAAAAGCATGCCAATGCTGCTCTTTTTAGAACCCGCACATGGATTTGTGCCAAAACGCGTTTTAAGCATGAATATGACACATTTGGTAGACGAGTATGCAGTTTTCTGCAAAACCACACGATATGCATGCAAATGGTGCTTTTGGCAGAACGCGCGTGTGGATTTCTACCAAACGACGTGAAAAGCATGCCAATGCTGCTCTTTTTAGAACCCGCACATGGATTTGTGCCAAAACGCGTTTTAAGCATTATTATGACACTTTTGGTAGACGAGTATGCAGTTTTCTGCAAAACCACACGATATGCATGCAAATGGTGCTTTTGGCAGAACGCGCGTGTGGATTTCCACCAAACGACGTGAAAAGCATGCGAATGCTGCTCTTTTTAGCACCCGCACATGGATTTGTGCCAAAACGCGTTTTAAGCATGAATATGCAACTTTTGGTAGACGAGGATGCAGTTTTCTGCAAAACCACACGATATGCATGCAAATGGTGCTTTTGGCAGAACGTGCGTGTGGATTTCTACCAAACGACGTGAAAAGCATGCTAATGCTGCTCTTTTTAGAACCCGCACATCGATTTGTGCCAAAACGCGTTTTAAGCATGAATATGACACTTTTGGTAGACGAGTATGCATTTTTCTGCACAACCACACGATATGCATGCAAATGGTGCTTTTGGCAGAACGCCCGTGTGGATTTCTACCAAACGACGCGAAAAGCATGCCAATGCTGCTCTTTTTAGCACCCGCACATGGATTTTTGCCAAAACGCGTTTTAAGCATGAATACGCAACTTTTGGTAGACGAGGATGCAGTTTTCTGCAAAACCACACGATATTCATGCAAATGGTGCTTTTGGCAGAACGCGCGTGTGGATTTCTACCAAACGACGTGAAAAGCATGCCAATGCTGCTCTTTTTAGCACCCGCACATGGATTTGTGCCAAAACGCGTTTTAAGCATGAATACGCAACTTTTGGTAGACGAGGATGCAGTTTTCTGCAAAACCACATGATATGCATGCAAATGGTGCTTTTGGCAGAACGCGCGTGTGGATTTCTACCAAACGACGTGAAAAGCATGCTAATGCTGCTCTTTTTAGAACCCGCACATCGATTTGTGCCAAAACGCGTTTTAAGCATGAATATGACACTTTTGGTAGACGAGTATGCAGTTTTCTGCACAACCACACGATATGCATGCAAATGGTGCTTTTGGCAGAACGCCCGTGTGGATTTCTACCAAACGACGTGAAAAGCATGCTAATGCTGCTCTTTTTAGAACCCGCACATCGATTTGTGCCAAAACGCGTTTTAAGCATGAATATGCAACTTTTGGTAGACGAGGATGCAGTTTTCTGCAAAACCACACGATATGCATGCAAATGGTGCTTTTGGCAGAACGCGCGTGTGGATTTCTACCAAACGACGTGAAAAGCATGCCAATGCTGCTCTTTTTAGAACCCGCACATCGATTCTTGCCAAAACGCGTTTTAAGCATGAATACGCAACTTTTGGTAGACGAGGATGCAGTTTTCTGCAAAACCACACGATATGCATGCAAATGACGCTTTTGGCAGAACGCGCGTGTGGATTTCTACCAAACGACGTGAAAAGCATGCCAATGCTGCTCTTTTTAGAACCCGCACATGGATTTGTGCCAAAGCGCGTTTTAAGCATGAATATGACACTTTTGGTAGACGAGGATGCAGTTTTCTGCAAAACCACACGATATGCATGCAAATGACGCTTTTGGCAGAACGCGCGTGTGGATTTCCACCAAACGACGTGAAAAGCATGCGAATGCTGCTCTTTTTAGCACCCGCACATGGATTTGTGCCAAAACGCGTTTTAAGCATGAATATGCAACTTTTGGTAGACGAGGATGCAGTTTTCTGCAAAACCACACGATATGCATGCAAATGGTGCTTTTGGCAGAACGCGCGTGTGGATTTCTACCAAACGACGTGAAAAGCATGCCAATGCTGCTCTTTTTATAACCCGCACATCGATTTTTGCCAAAACGCGTTTTAAGCATGAATACGCAACTTTTGGTAGACGAGGATGCAGTTTTCTGCAAAACCACACGATGTGCATGCAAATGACGCTTTTGGCAGAACGCGCGTGTGGATTTCTACCAAACGACGTGAAAAGCATGCCAATGCTGCTCTTTTTAGAACCCGCACATGGATTTGTGCCAAAACGCGTTTTAAGCATGAATATGACACTTTTGGTAGACGAGGATGCAGTTTTCTGCAAAACCACACGATATGCATGCAAATGACGCTTTTGGCAGAACGCGCGTGTGGATTTCTACCAAACGACGTGAAAAGCATGCCAATGCTGCTCTTTTTAGCACCCGCACATGGATTTGTGCCAAAACGCGTTTTAAGCATGAATATGACACTTTTGGTAGACGAGTATGCAGTTTTCTGCAAAACTACACGATATGCATGCAAATGGTGCTTTTGGCAGAACGCGCGTGTGGATTTCTACCAAACGATGTGAAAAGCATGCCAATGCTGCTCTTTTTAGCACCCGCACATGGATTTGTGCCAAAACGCGTTTTAAGCATGAATACGCAACTTTTGGTAGACGAGGATGCAGTTTTCTGCAAAACCACATGATATGCATGCAAATGGTGCTTTTGGCAGAACGCGCGTGTGGATTTCTACCAAACGACGTGAAAAGCATGCTAATGCTGCTCTTTTTAGAACCCGCACATCGATTTGTGCCAAAACGCGTTTTAAGCATGAATATGACACTTTTGGTAGACGAGTATGCAGTTTTCTGCACAACCACACGATATGCATGCAAATGGTGCTTTTGGCAGAACGCCCGTGTGGATTTCTACCAAACGACGTGAAAAGCATGCCAATGCTGCTCTTTTTAGCACCCGCACATGGATTTTTGCCAAAACGCGTTTTAAGCATGAATACGCAACTTTTGGTAGACGAGGATGCAGTTTTCTGCAAAACCACACGATATGCATGCAAATGACGCTTTTGGCAGAACGCGCGTGTGGATTTCTACCAAACGACGTGAAAAGCATGCCAATGCTGCTCTTTTTAGAACCCGCACATGGATTTGTGCCAAAACGCGTTTTAAGCATGAATATGACACTTTTGGTAGACGAGGATGCAGTTTTCTGCAAAACCACACGATATGCATGCAAATGACGCTTTTGGCAGAACGCGCGTGTGGATTTCTACCAAACGACGTGAAAAGCATGCCAATGCTGCTCTTTTTAGCACCCGCACATGGATTTCTGCCAAAACGCGTTTTAAGCATGAATATGACACTTTTGGTAGACGAGTATGCAGTTTTCTGCAAAACTACACGATATGCATGCAAATGGTGCTTTTGGAAGAACGCGCGTGTGGATTTCTACCAAACGACGTGAAAAGCATGCCAATGCTGCTCTTTTTAGCACCCGCACATGGATTTGTGCCAAAACGCGTTTTAAGCATGAATACGCAACTTTTGGTAGACGAGGATGCAGTTTTCTGCAAAACCACACGATATGCATGCAAATGGTGCTTTTGGCAGAACGCCCATGTGGATTTCTACCAAACGACGTGAAAAGCATGCCGATGCTGCTCTTTTTAGCACCCGCACATGGATTTATGCCAAAACGCGTTTTAAGCATGAATATGACACTTTTGGTAGACGAGGATGCAGTTTTCTGCAAAACCACACGATATGCATGCAAATGGTGCTTTTGGCAGAACGCGCGTGTGGATTTCTACCAAACGACGTGAAAAGCATGCCAATGCTGCTCTTTTTAGCACCCGCACATGGATTTTTGCAAAAACGCGTTTTAAGCATGAATACGCAACTTTTGGTAGACGAGGATGCAGTTTTCTGCAAAACCACACGATATGCATGCAAATGACGCTTTTGGCAGAACGCGCGTGTGGATTTCTACCAAACGACGTGAAAAGCATGCCAATGCTGCTCTTTTTAGAACCCGCACATGGATTTGTGCCAAAACGCGTTTTAAGCATGAATATGACACTTTTGGTAGACGAGGATGCAGTTTTCTGCAAAACCACACGATATGCATGCAAATGACGCTTTTGGCAGAACGCGCGTGTGGATTTCTACCAAACGACGTGAAAAGCATGCCAATGCTGCTCTTTTTAGCACCCGCACATGGATTTGTGCCAAAACGCGTTTTAAGCCTGAATATGACACTTTTGGTAGACGAGTATGCAGTTTTCTGCAAAACTACACGATATGCATGCAAATGGTGCTTTTGGCAGAACGCGCGTGTGGATTTCTACCAAACGACGTGAAAAGCATGCCAATGCTGCTCTTTTTAGCACCCGCACATGGATTTGTGCCAAAACGCGTTTTAAGCATGAATACGCAACTTTTGGTAGACGAGGATGCAGTTTTCTGCAAAACCACACGATATGCATGCAAATGGTGCTTTTGGCAGAACGCGCGTGTGGATTTCTACCAAACGACGTGAAAAGCATGCCAATGCTGCTCTTTTTAGCACCCGCACATGGATTTGTGCCAAAACGCGTTTTAAGCATGAATACGCAACTTTTGGTAGACGAGTATGCAGTTTTCTGCACCACACGATATGCATGCAAATGGTGCTTTTGGCAGAACGCCCGTGTGGATTTCTACCAAACGACGTGAAAAGCATGCCAATGCTGCTCTTTTTAGCACCCGCACATGGATTTGTGCCAAAACGCGTTTTAAGCATGAATACGCAACTTTTGGTAGACGAGGATGCAGTTTTCTGCAAAACCACATGATATGCATGCAAATGACGCTTTTGGCAGAACGCGCGTGTGGATTTCTACCAAACGACGTGAAAAGCATGCCAATGCTGCTCTTTTTAGCACCCGCACATGGATTTTTGCCAAAACGCGTTTTAAGCATGAATACGCAACTTTTGGTAGACGAGGATGCAGTTTTCTGCAAAACACACGATATGCATGCAAATGACGCTTTTGGCAGAACGCGCGTGTGGATTTCTACCAAACGACGTGAAAAGCATGCCAATGCTGCTCTTTTTAGAACCCGCACATGGATTTGTGCCAAAACGCGTTTTAAGCATGAATATGACACTTTTGGTAGACGAGGATGCAGTTTTCTGCACAACCACACGATATGCATGCAAATGGTGCTTTTGGCAGAACGCCCGTGTGGATTTCTACCAAACGACGTGAAAAGCATGCCAATGCTGCTCTTTTTAGCACCCGCACATGGATTTTTGCCAAAACGCGTTTTAAGCATGAATACGCAACTTTTGGTAGACGAGGATGCAGTTTTCTGCAAAACCACACGATATGCATGCAAATGACGCTTTTGGCAGAACGCGCGTGTGGATTTCTACCAAACGACCTGAAGAGCATGCCAATGCTGCTCTTTTTAGAACCCGCACATAGATTTGTGCCAAAACGCGTTTTAAGCATGAATATGACACTTTTGGTAGACGAGGATGCAGTTTTCTGCAAAACCACACGATATGCATGCAAATGACGCTTTTGGCAGAACGCGCGTGTGGATTTCTACCAAACGACGTGAAAAGCATGCCAATGCTGCTCTTTTTAGAACCCGCACATGGATTTGTGCCAAAACGCGTTTTAAGCATGAATATGACACATTTGGTAGACGAGTATGCAGTTTTCTGCAAAACTACACGATATGCATGCAAATGGTGCTTTTGGCAGAACGCGCGTGTGGATTTCTACCAAACGACGTGAAAAGCATGCCAATGCTGCTCTTTTTAGCACCCGCACATGGATTTGTGCCAAAACGCCTTTTAAGCATGAATACGCAACTTTTGGTAGACGAGGATGCAGTTTTCTGCAAAACCACACGATATGCATGCAAATGGTGCTTTTGGCAGAACGCGCGTGTGGATATCTACCAAACGACGTGAAAAGCATGCCAATGCTGCTCTTTTTAGAACCCGCACATGGATTTGTGCCAAAACGCGTTTTAAGCATTATTATGACACTTTTGGTAGACGAGTATGCAGTTTTCTGCAAAACCACACGATATGCATGCAAATGGTGCTTTTGGCAGAACGCGCGTGTGGATTTCCACCAAACGACGTGAAAAGCATGCGAATGCTGCTCTTTTTAGCACCCGCACATGGATTTGTGCCAAAACGCGTTTTAAGCATGAATATGCAACTTTTGGTAGACGAGGATGCAGTTTTCTGCAAAACCACACGATATACATGCAAATGGTGCTTTTGGCAGAACGCGCGTGTGGATTTCTACCAAACGACGTGAAAAGCATGCCAATGCTGCTCTTTTTAGAACCCGCACATCGATTTTTGCCAAAACGCGTTTTAAGCATGAATACGCAACTTTTGGTAGACGAGGATGCAGTTTTCTGCAAAACCACACGATATGCATGCAAATGACGCTTTTGGCAGAACGCGCGTGTGGATTTCTACCAAACGACGTGAAAACCATGCCAATGCTGCTCTTTTTAGCACCCGCACATGGATTTGTGCCAAAACGCGTTTTAAGCATGAATACGCAACTTTTGGTAGACGAGTATGCAGTTTTCTGCAAAACCACACGATATGCATGCAAATGGTGCTTTTGGCAGAACGCGCGTGTGGATTTCCACCAAACGACGTGAAAAGCATGCGAATGCTGCTCTTTTTAGCACCCGCACATGGATTTGTGCCAAAACGCGTTTTAAGCATGAATATGCAACTTTTGGTAGACGAGGATGCAGTTTTCTGCAAAACCACACGATATGCATGCAAATGGTGCTTTTGGCAGAACGCGCGTGTGGATTTCTACCAAACGACGTGAAAAGCATGCTAATGCTGCTCTTTTTAGAACCCGCACATCGATTTGTGCCAAAACGCGTTTTAAGCATGAATATGACACTTTTGGTAGACGAGTATGCATTTTTCTGCACAACCACACGATATGCATGCAAATGGTGCTTTTGGCAGAACGCCCGTGTGGATTTCTACCAAACGACGTGAAAAGCATGCCAATGCTGCTCTTTTTAGCACCCGCACATGGATTTTTGCCAAAACGCGTTTTAAGCATGAATACGCAACTTTTGGTAGACGAGGATGCAGTTTTCTGCAAAACCACACGATATGCATGCAAATGACGCTTTTGGCAGAACGCGCGTGTGGATTTCTACCAAACGACGTTAAAAGCATGCCAATGCTGCTCTTTTTAGAACCCGCACATGGATTTGTGCCAAAACGCGTTTTAAGCATGAATATGACACTTTTGGTAGACGAGGATGCAGTTTTCTGCAAAACCACACGATATGCATGCAAATGACGCTTTTGGCAGAACGCGCGTGTGGATTTCTACCAAACGACGTGAAAAGCATGCCAATGCTGCTCTTTTTAGCACCCGCACATGGATTTGTGCCAAAACGCGTTTTAAGCATGAATATGACACTTTTGGTAGACGAGTATGCAGTTTTCTGCAAAACTACACGATATGCATGCAAATGGTGCTTTTGGCAGAACGCGCGTGTGGATTTCTACCAAACGACGTGAAAAGCATGCCAATGCTGCTCTTTTTAGCACCCGCACATGGATTTGTGCCAAAACGCGTTTTAAGCATGAATACGCAACTTTTGGTAGACGAGGATGCAGTTTTCTGCAAAACCACACGATATGCATGCAAATGGTGCTTTTGGCAGAACGCCCGTGTGGATTTCTACCAAACGACGTGAAAAGCATGCCAATGCTGCTCTTTTTAGCACCCGCACATGGATTTGTGCCAAAACGCGTTTTAAGCATGAATATGACACTTTTGGTAGACGAGGATGCAGTTTTCTGCAAAACCACACGATATGCATGCAAATGGTGCTTTTGGCAGAACGCGCGTGTGGATTTCTACCAAACGACGTGAAAAGCATGCCAATGCTGCTCTTTTTAGCACCCGCACATGGATTTTTGCCAAAACGCGTTTTAAGCATGAATACGCAACTTTTGGTAGACGAGGATGCAGTTTTCTGCAAAACCACACGATATGCATGCAAATGACGCTTTTGGCAGAACGCGCGTGTGGATTTCTACCAAACGACGTGAAAAGCATGCGAATGCTGCTCTTTTTAGCACCCGCACATGGATTTGTGCCAAAACGCGTTTTAAGCATGAATATGCAACTTTTGGTAGACGAGGATGCAGTTTTCTGCAAAACCACACGATATGCATGCAAATGGTGCTTTTGGCAGAACGTGCGTGTGGATTTCTACCAAACGACGTGAAAAGCATGCTAATGCTGCTCTTTTTAGAACCCGCACATCGATTTGTGCCAAAACGCGTTTTAAGCATGAATATGACACTTTTGGTAGACGAGTATGCATTTTTCTGCACAACCACACGATATGCATGCAAATGGTGCTTTTGGCAGAACGCCCGTGTGGATTTCTACCAAACGACGCGAAAAGCATGCCAATGCTGCTCTTTTTAGCACCCGCACATGGATTTTTGCCAAAACGCGTTTTAAGCATGAATACGCAACTTTTGGTAGACGAGGATGCAGTTTTCTGCAAAACACACGATATGCATGCAAATGACGCTTTTGGCAGAACGCGCGTGTGGATTTCTACCAAACGACGTGAAAAGCATGCCAATGCTGCTCTTTTTAGAACCCGCACATGGATTTGTGCCAAAACGCGTTTTAAGCTTGAATATGACACTTTTGGTAGACGAGGATGCAGTTTTCTGCACAACCACACGATATGCATGCAAATGGTGCTTTTGGCAGAACGCCCGTGTGGATTTCTACCAAACGACGTGAAAAGCATGCCAATGCTGCTCTTTTTAGCACCCGCACATGGATTTTTGCCAAAACGCGTTTTAAGCATGAATACGCAACTTTTGGTAGACGAGGATGCAGTTTTCTGCAAAACCACACGATATGCATGCAAATGACGCTTTTGGCAGAACGCGCGTGTGGATTTCTACCAAACGACCTGAAGAGCATGCCAATGCTGCTCTTTTTAGAACCCGCACATAGATTTGTGCCAAAACGCGTTTTAAGCATGAATATGACACTTTTGGTAGACGAGGATGCAGTTTTCTGCAAAACCACACGATATGCATGCAAATGACGCTTTTGGCAGAACGCGCGTGTGGATTTCTACCAAACGACCTGAAGAGCATGCCAATGCTGCTCTTTTTAGAACCCGCACATAGATTTGTGCCAAAACGCGTTTTAAGCATGAATATGACACTTTTGGTAGACGAGGATGCAGTTTTCTGCAAAACCACACGATATGCATGCAAATGACGCTTTTGGCAGAACGCGCGTGTGGATTTCTACCAAACGACGTGAAAAGCATGCCAATGCTGCTCTTTTTAGAACCCGCACATGGATTTGTGCCAAAACGCGTTTTAAGCATGAATATGACACATTTGGTAGACGAGTATGCAGTTTTCTGCAAAACTACACGATATGCATGCAAATGGTGCTTTTGGCAGAACGCGCGTGTGGATTTCTACCAAACGACGTGAAAAGCATGCCAATGCTGCTCTTTTTAGCACCCGCACATGGATTTGTGCCAAAACGCCTTTTAAGCATGAATACGCAACTTTTGGTAGACGAGGATGCAGTTTTCTGCAAAACCACACGATATGCATGCAAATGGTGCTTTTGGCAGAACGCGCGTGTGGATATCTACCAAACGACGTGAAAAGCATGCCAATGCTGCTCTTTTTAGAACCCGCACATGGATTTGTGCCAAAACGCGTTTTAAGCATTATTATGACACTTTTGGTAGACGAGTATGCAGTTTTCTGCAAAACCACACGATATGCATGCAAATGGTGCTTTTGGCAGAACGCGCGTGTGGATTTCCACCAAACGACGTGAAAAGCATGCGAATGCTGCTCTTTTTAGCACCCGCACATGGATTTGTGCCAAAACGCGTTTTAAGCATGAATATGCAACTTTTGGTAGACGAGGATGCAGTTTTCTGCAAAACCACACGATATACATGCAAATGGTGCTTTTGGCAGAACGCGCGTGTGGATTTCTATCAAACGACGTGAAAAGCATGCCAATGCCGCTCTTTTTAGAACCCGCACATCGATTTGTGCCAAAACGCGTTTTAGGCATGAATATGACACTTTTGGTAGACGAGTATGCAGTTTTCTGCACAACCACACGATATGCATGCAAATGGTGCTTTTGGCAGAACGCCCGTGTGGATTTCTACCAAACGACGTGAAAAGCATGCCAATGCTGCTCTTTTTAGCACCCGCACATGGATTTGTGCCAAAACGCGTTTTAAGCATGAATACGCAACTTTTGGTAGACGAGGATGCAGTTTTCTGCAAAACCACACGATATGCATGCAAACGGTGCTTTTGGCAGAACGCGCGTGTGGATTTCTACCAAACGACGTGAAAAGCATGCCAATGCTGCTCTTTTTAGCACCCGCACATGGATTTGTGCCAAAACGCGTTTTAAGCATGAATACGCAACTTTTGGTAGACGAGGATGCAGTTTTCTGCAAAACCACACGATATGCATGCAAATGACGCTTTTGGCAGAACGCGCGTGTGGATTTCTACCAAACGACGTGAAAAGCATGCCAATGCTGCTCTTTTTACAACCCGCACATGGATTTGTGCCAAAACGCGTTTTAAGCATGAATATGACACTTTTGGTAGACGAGGATGCAGTTTTCAGCAAAACCACACGATATGCATGCAAATGGTGCTTTTGGCAGAACGCGCGTGTGGATTTCTACCAAACGACGTGAAAAGCATGCCAATGCTGCTCTTTTTACAACCCGCACATGGATTTGTGCCAAAACGCGTTTTAAGCATGAATAAGACACTTTTGGTAGACGAGGATGCAGTTTTCTGCAAAACCACACGATATGCATGCAAATGGTGCTTTTGGCAGAACGCGCGTGTGGATTTCTACCAAACGACGTGAAAAGCATGCCAATGCTGCTCTTTTTAGCACGCGCACATGGATTTGTGCCAAAACGCGTTTTAAGCATGAATATGCAACTTTTGGTAGACGAGGATGCAGTTTTCTGCAAAACCACACGATATGCATGCAAATGGTGCTTTTGGCAGAACGCGCGTGTGGATTTCTATCAAACGACGTGAAAAGCATGCCAATGCCGCTCTTTTTAGAACCCGCACATCGATTTGTGCCAAAACGCGTTTTAGGCATGAATATGACACTTTTGGTAGACGAGTATGCAGTTTTCTGCACAACCACACGATATGCATGCAAATGGTGCTTTTGGCAGAACGCCCGTGTGGATTTCTACCAAACGACGTGAAAAGCATGCCAATGCTGCTCTTTTTAGCACCCGCACATGGATTTGTGCCAAAACGCGTTTTAAGCATGAATACGCAACTTTTGGTAGACGAGGATGCAGTTTTCTGCAAAACCACACGATATGCATGCAAATGACGCTTTTGGCAGAACGCGCGTGTGGATTTCTACCAAACGACGTGAAAAGCATGCCAATGCTGCTCTTTTTACAACCCGCACATGGATTTGTGCCAAAACGCGTTTTAAGCATGAATATGACACTTTTGGTAGACGAGGATGCAGTTTTCAGCAAAACCACACGATATGCATGCAAATGGTGCTTTTGGCAGAACGCGCGTGTGGATTTCTACCAAACGACGTGAAAAGCATGCCAATGCTGCTCTTTTTAGCACCCGCACATGGATTTGTGCCAAAACGCGTTTTAAGCATGAATATGCAACTTTTGGTAGACGAGGATGCAGTTTTCTGCAAAACCACACGATATGCATGCAAATGGTGCTTTTGGCAGAACGCGCGTGTGGATTCCTACCAAACGACGTGAAAAGCATGCCAATGCTGCTCTTTTTAGAACCCGCACATCGATTTGTGCCAAAACGCGTTTTAGGCATGAATATGACACTTTTGGTAGACGAGTATGCAGTTTTCTGCACAACCACACGATATGCATGCAAATGGTGCTTTTGGCAGAACGCCCGTGTGGATTTCTACCAAACGACGTGAAAAGCATGCCAATGCTGCTCTTTTTAGCACCCGCACATGGATTTGTGCCAAAACGCGTTTTAAGCATGAATACGCAACTTTTGGTAGACGAGAATGCAGTTTTCTGCAAAACCACACGATATGCATGCAAATGACGCTTTTGGCAGAACGCGCGTGTGGATTTCTACCAAACGACGTGAAAAGCATGCCAATGCTGCTCTTTTTAGAACCCGCACATGGATTTGTGCCAAAACGCGTTTTATGCATGAATATGACACTTTTGGTAGACGAGGATGCAGTTTTCTGCAAAACCACACGATATGCATGCAAATGACGCTTTTGGCAGAACGCGCGCGTGGATTTCTACCAAACGACGTGAAAAGCATGCCAATGCTGCTCTTTTTAGAACCCGCACATCGATTTGTGCCAAAACGCGTTTTAAGCATGAATATGACACTTTTGGTAGACGAGTATGCAGTTTTCTGCACAACCACACGACATGCATGCAAATGGTGCTTTTGGCAGAACGCCCTTGTGCATTTCTACCAAACGACGTGAAAAGCATGCCAATGCTGCTCTTTTTAGCACCCGCACACGGATTTTTGCCAAAACGCGTTTTAAGCATGAATACGCAACTTTTGGTAGACGAGGATGCAGTTTTCTGCAAAACCACACGATATGCATGCAAATGACGCTTTTGGCAGAACGCGCGTGTGGATTTCTACCAAACGACGTGAAAAGCATGCCAATGCTGCTCTTTTTAGAACCCGCACATGGATTTGTGCCAAAACGCGTTTTAAGCATGAATATGACACTTTTGGTAGACGAGGATGCAGTTTTCTGCAAAACCACACGATATGCATGCAAATGACGCTTTTGGCAGAACGCGCGTGTGGATTTCTACCAAACGACGTGAAAAGCATGCCAATGCTGCTCTTTTTAGCACCCGCACATGGATTTGTGCCAAAACGCCTTTTAAGCATGAATATGACACTTTTGGTAGACGAGGATGCAGTTTTCTGACAAACCACACGATATGCATGCTAATGACGCTTTTGGCAGAACGCGCGTGTGGATTTCTACCAAACGACGTGAAAAGCATGCCAATGCTGCACTTTTTAGAACCCGCACATGGATTTGTGCCAAAACGCGTTTTAAGCATGAATATGACACATTTGGTAGACGAGTATGCAGTTTTCTGCAAAACTACACGATATGCATGCAAATGGTGCTTTTGGCAGAACGCGCGTGTGGATTTCTACCAAACGACGTGAAAAGCATGCCAATGCTGCTCTTTTTAGCACCCGCACATGGATTTGTGCCAAAACGCGTTTTAAGCATGAATATGACACATTTGGTAGACGAGTATGCAGTTTTCTTCAAAACTACACGATATGCATGCAAATGGTGCTTTTGGCAGAACGCGCGTGTGGATTTCTACCAAACGACGTGAAAAGCATGCCAATGCTGCTCTTTTTAGCACCCGCACATGGATTTGTGCCAAAACGCGTTTTAAGCATGAATACGCAACTTTTGGTAGACGAGGATGCAGTTTTCTGCAAAACCACACGATATGCATGCAAATGGTGCTTTTGGCAGAACGCGCGTGTGGATTTCTACCAAACGACGTGAAAAGCATGCCAATGCTGCTCTTTTTAGAACCCGCACATGGATTTGTGCCAAAACGCGTTTTAAGCATGATTATGACACTTTTGGTAGACGAGTATGCAGTTTTCTGCAAAACCACACGATATGCATGCAAATGTTGCTTTTGACAGAACGCGCGTGTGGATTTCCACCAAACGACGTGAAAAGCATGCGAATGCTGCTCTTTTTAGCACCCGCACATGGATTTGTGCCAAAACGCGTTTTAAGCATGAATATGCAACTTTTGGTAGACGAGGATGCAGTTTTCTGCAAAACCACACGATATGCATGCAAATGGTGCTTTTGGCAGAACGCGCGTGTGGATTTCTACCAAACGACGTGAAAAGCATGCCAATGCTGCTCTTTTTAGCACCCGCACATGGATTTGTGCCAAAACGCGTTTTAAGCATGAATACGCAACTTTTGGTAGACGAGGATCCAGTTTTCTGCAAAACCACACGATATGCATGCAAATGGTGCTTTTGGCAGAACGCGCGTGTGGATTTCTACCAAACGACGTGAAAAGCATGCCAATGCTGCTCTTTTTAGAACCCGCACATGGATTTGTGCCAAAACGCGTTTTAAGCATGATTATGACACTTTTGGTAGACGAGTATGCAGTTTTCTGCAAAACCACACGATATGCATGCAAATGTTGCTTTTGACAGAACGCGCGTGTGGATTTCCACCAAACGACGTGAAAAGCATGCGAATGCTGCTCTTTTTAGCACCCGCACATGGATTTGTGCCAAAACGCGTTTTAAGCATGAATATGCAACTTTTGGTAGACGAGGATGCAGTTTTCTGCAAAACCACACGATATGCATGCAAATGGTGCTTTTGGCAGAACGCGCGTGTGGATTTCTACCAAACGACGTGAAAAGCATGCCAATGCTGCTCTTTTTAGAACCCGCACATCGATTTTTGCCAAAACGCGTTTTAAGCATGAATACGCAACTTTTGGTAGACGAGGATGCAGTTTTCTGCAAAACCACACGATATGCATGCAAATGACGCTTTTGGCAGAACGCGCTTGTGGATTTCTACCAAACGACGTGAAAAGCATGCCAATGCTGCTCTTTTTAGAACCCGCTCATGGATTTGTGCCAAAACGCGTTTTAAGCATGAATATGCAACTTTTGGTAGACGAGGATGCAGTTTTCTGCAAAACCACACGATATGCATGCAAATGGTGCTTTTGGCAGAACGCGCGTGTGGATTTCTACCAAACGACGTGAAAAGCATGCCAATGCTGCTCTTTTTAGAACCCGCACATCGATTTTTGCCAAAACGCGTTTTAAGCATGAATACGCAACTTTTGGTAGACGAGGATGCAGTTTTCTGCAAAACCACACGATATGCATGCAAATGACGCTTTTGGCAGAACGCGCGTGTGGATTTCTACCAAACGACGTGAAAAGCATGCCAATGCTGCTCTTTTTAGAACCCGCTCATGGATTTGTGCCAAAACGCGTTTTAAGCATGAATATGACACTTTTGGTAGACGAGGATGCAGTTTTCTGCAACACCACACGATATGCATGCAAATGACGCTTTTGGCAGAACGCGCGTGTGGATTTCTACCAAACGACGTGAAAAGCATGCCAATGCTGCTCTTTTTAGCTCCCGCACATGGATTTGTGCCAAAACGCGTTTTAAGCATGAATATGACACTTTTGGTAGACGAGTATGCAGTTTTCTGCAAAACTACACGATATGCATGCAAATGGTGCTTTTGGCAGAACGCGCGTGTGGATTTCTACCAAACGACGTGAAAAGCATGCCAATGCTGCTCTTTTTAGCACCCGCACATGGATTTGTGCCAAAACGCGTTTTAAGCATGAATACGCAACTTTTGGTAGACGAGGATGCAGTTTTCTGCAAAACCACACGATATGCATGCAAATGGTGCTTTTGGCAGAACGCGCGTGTGGATTTCTACCAAACGACGTGAAAAGCATGCCAATGCTGCTCTTTTTAGAACCCGCACATGGATTTGTGCCAAAACGCGTTTTAAGCTTGATTATGACACTTTTGGTAGACGAGTATGCAGTTTTCTGCAAAACCACACGATATGCATGCAAATGTTGCTTTTGAATGAACGCGCGTGTGGATTTCCACCAAACGACGTGAAAAGCATGCGAATGCTGCTCTTTTTAGCACCCGCGCATGGATTTGTGCCAAAACGCGTTTTAAGCATGAATACGCAACTTTTGGTAGACGAGGATGCAGTTTTCTGCAAAACCACACGATATGCATGCAAATGGTGCTTTTGGCAGAACGCGCGTGTGGATTTCTACCAAACGACGTGAAAAGCATGCCAATGCTGCTCTTTTTAGAACCCGCACATCGATTTGTGCCAAAACGCGTTTTAAGCATGAATATGACACTTATGGTAGACGAGTATGCAGTTTTCTGCACAAACACACGATATGCATGCAAATGGTGCTTTTGGCAGAACGCCCGTGTGGATTTCTACCAAACGACGTGAAAAGCATGCCAATGCTGCTCTTTTTAGCACCCGCACATGGATTTTTGCCAAAACGCGTTTTAAGCATGAATACGCAACTTTTGGTAGACGAGGATGCAGTTTTCTGCACAACCACACGATATGCATGCAAATGGTGCTTTTGGCAGAACGCCCGTGTGGATTTCTACCAAACGACGTGAAAAGCATGCCAATGCTGCTCTTTTTAGCACCCGCACATGGATTTTTGCCAAAACGTGTTTTAAGCATGAATACGCAACTTTTGGTAGACGAGGATGCAGTTTTCTGCAAAACCACACGATATGCATGCAAATGACGCTTTTGGCAGAGCGCGCGTGTGGATTTCTACCAAACGACGTGAAAAGCATGCCAATGCTGCTCTTTTTAGAACCCGCACATGGATTTGTGCCAAAACGCGTTTTAAGCATGAATATGACACTTTTGGTAGACGAGGATGCAGTTTTCTGCAAAACCACACGATATGCATGCAAATGACGCTTTTGGCAGAACGCGCGTGTGGATTTCTACCAAACGACGTGAAAAGCATGCCAATGCTGCTCTTTTTAGAACCCGCACATGGATTTGTGCCAAAACGCGCTTTAAGCATGAATATGACACATTTGGTAGACGAGTATGCAGTTTTCTGCAAAACTACACGATATGCATGCAAATGGTGCTTTTGGCAGAACGCGCGTGTGGATTTCTACCAAACGACGTATAAAGCATGCCAATGCTGCTCTTTTTAGCACCCGCACATGGATTTGTGCCAAAACGCGTTTTAAGCATGAATACGCAACTTTTGGTAGACGAGGATGCAGTTTTCTGCAAAACCACACGATATGCATGCAAATGGTGCTTTTGGCAGAACGCGCGTGTGGATTTCTACCAAACGACGTGAAAAGCATGCCAATGCTGCTCTTTTTAGAACCCGCACATGGATTTGTGCCAAAACGCGTTTTAAGCTTGATTATGACACTTTTGGTAGACGAGTATGCAGTTTTCTGCAAAACCACACGATATGCATGCAAATGTTGCTTTTGAATGAACGCGCGTGTGGATTTCCACCAAACGACGTGAAAAGCATGCGAATGCTGCTCTTTTTAGCACCCGCACATGGATTTGTGCCAAAACGCGTTTTAAGCATGAATACGCAACTTTTGGTAGACGAGGATGCAGTTTTCTGCAAAACCACACGATATGCATGCAAATGGTGCTTTTGGCAGAACGCGCGTGTGGATTTCTACCAAACGACGTGAAAAGCATGCCAATGCTGCTCTTTTTAGAACCCGCACATCGATTTGTGCCAAAACGCGTTTTAAGCATGAATATGACACTTATGGTAGACGAGTATGCAGTTTTCTGCACAAACACACGATATGCATGCAAATGGTGCTTTTGGCAGAACGCCCGTGTGGATTTCTACCAAACGACGTGAAAAGCATGCCAATGCTGCTCTTTTTAGCACCCGCACATGGATTTTTGCCAAAACGCGTTTTAAGCATGAATACGCAACTTTTGGTAGACGAGGATGCAGTTTTCTGCACAACCACACGATATGCATGCAAATGGTGCTTTTGGCAGAACGCCCGTGTGGATTTCTACCAAACGACGTGAAAAGCATGCCAATGCTGCTCTTTTTAGCACCCGCACATGGATTTTTGCCAAAACGTGTTTTAAGCATGAATACGCAACTTTTGGTAGACGAGGATGCAGTTTTCTGCAAAACCACACGATATGCATGCAAATGACGCTTTTGGCAGAACGCGCGTGTGGATTTCTACCAAACGACGTGAAAAGCATGCCAATGCTGCTCTTTTTAGAACCCGCACATGGATTTGTGCCAAAACGCGTTTTAAGCATGAATATGACACTTTTGGTAGACGAGGATGCAGTTTTCTGCAAAACCACACGATATGCATGCAAATGACGCTTTTGGCAGAACGCGCGTGTGGATTTCTACCAAACGACGTGAAAAGCATGCCAATGCTGCTCTTTTTAGAACCCGCACATGGATTTGTGCCAAAACGCGCTTTAAGCATGAATATGACACATTTGGTAGACGAGTATGCAGTTTTCTGCAAAACTACACGATATGCATGCAAATGGTGCTTTTGGCAGAACGCGCGTGTGGATTTCTACCAAACGACGTGAAAAGCATGCCAATGCTGCTCTTTTTAGCACCCGCACATGGATTTGTGCCAAAACGCGTTTTAAGCATGAATATGACACTTTTGGTAGACGAGGATGCAGTTTTCTGCAAAACCACACGATATGCATGCAAATGGTGCTTTTGGCAGAACGCGCGTGTGGATTTCTACCAAACGACGTGAAAAGCATGCCAATGCTGCTCTTTTTAGAACCCGCACATCGATTTGTGCCAAAACGCGTTTTAGGCATGAATATGACACTTTTGGTAGACGAGTATGCAGTTTTCTGCACAACCACACGATATGCATGCAAATGGTGCTTTTGGCAGAACGCCCGTGTGGATTTCTACCAAACGACGTGAAAAGCATGCCAATGCTGCTCTTTTTAGCACCCGCACATGGATTTGTGCCAAAACGCGTTTTAATCATGAATACGCAACTTTTGGTAGACGAGAATGCAGTTTTCTGCAAAACCACACGATATGCATGCAAATGACGCTTTTGGCAGAACGCGCGTGTGGATTTCTACCAAACGACGTGAAAAGCATGCCAATGCTGCTCTTTTTAGAACCCGCACATGGATTCGTGCCAAAACGCGTTATAAGCATGAATATGACACTTTTGGTAGACGAGGATGCAGTTTTCTGCAAAACCACACGATATGCATGCAAATGACGCTTTTGGCAGAACGCGCGCGTGGATTTCTACCAAACGACGTGAAAAGCATGCCAATGCTGCTCTTTTTAGAACCCGCACATCGATTTGTGCCAAAACGCGTTTTAAGCATGAATATGACACTTTTGGTAGACGAGTATGCAGTTTTCTGCACAACCACACGACATGCATGCAAATGGTGCTTTTGGCAGAACGCCCTTGTGCATTTCTACCAAACGACGTGAAAAGCATGCCAATGCTGCTCTTTTTAGCACCCGCACACGGATTTTTGCCAAAACGCGTTTTAAGCATGAATACGCAACTTTTGGTAGACGAGGATGCAGTTTTCTGCAAAACCACACGATATGCATGCAAATGACGCTTTTGGCAGAACGCGCGTGTGGATTTCTACCAAACGACGTGAAAAGCATGCCAATGCTGCTCTTTTTAGAACCCGCACATGGATTTGTGCCAAAACGCGTTTTAAGCATGAATATGACACTTTTGGTAGACGAGGATGCAGTTTTCTGCAAAACCACACGATATGCATGCAAATGACGCTTTTGGCAGAACGCGCGTGTGGATTTCTACCAAACGACGTGAAAAGCATGCCAATGCTGCTCTTTTTAGCACCCGCACATGGATTTGTGCCAAAACGCCTTTTAAGCATGAATATGACACTTTTGGTAGACGAGGATGCAGTTTTCTGACAAACCACACGATATGCATGCTAATGACGCTTTTGGCAGAACGCGCGTGTGGATTTCTACCAAACGACGTGAAAAGCATGCCAATGCTGCACTTTTTAGAACCCGCACATGGATTTGTGCCAAAACGCGTTTTAAGCATGAATATGACACATTTGGTAGACGAGTATGCAGTTTTCTGCAAAACTACACGATATGCATGCAAATGGTGCTTTTGGCAGAACGCGCGTGTGGATTTCTACCAAACGACGTGAAAAGCATGCCAATGCTGCTCTTTTTAGCACCCGCACATGGATTTGTGCCAAAACGCGTTTTAAGCATGAATATGACACATTTGGTAGACGAGTATGCAGTTTTCTTCAAAACTACACGATATGCATGCAAATGGTGCTTTTGGCAGAACGCGCGTGTGGATTTCTACCAAACGACGTGAAAAGCATGCCAATGCTGCTCTTTTTAGCACCCGCACATGGATTTGTGCCAAAACGCGTTTTAAGCATGAATACGCAACTTTTGGTAGACGAGGATGCAGTTTTCTGCAAAACCACACGATATGCATGCAAATGGTGCTTTTGGCAGAACGCGCGTGTGGATTTCTACCAAACGACGTGAAAAGCATGCCAATGCTGCTCTTTTTAGAACCCGCACATGGATTTGTGCCAAAACGCGTTTTAAGCATGATTATGACACTTTTGGTAGACGAGTATGCAGTTTTCTGCAAAACCACACGATATGCATGCAAATGTTGCTTTTGACAGAACGCGCGTGTGGATTTCCACCAAACGACGTGAAAAGCATGCGAATGCTGCTCTTTTTAGCACCCGCACATGGATTTGTGCCAAAACGCGTTTTAAGCATGAATATGCAACTTTTGGTAGACGAGGATGCAGTTTTCTGCAAAACCACACGATATGCATGCAAATGGTGCTTTTGGCAGAACGCGCGTGTGGATTTCTACCAAACGACGTGAAAAGCATGCCAATGCTGCTCTTTTTAGCACCCGCACATGGATTTGTGCCAAAACGCGTTTTAAGCATGAATACGCAACTTTTGGTAGACGAGGATGCAGTTTTCTGCAAAACCACACGATATGCATGCAAATGGTGCTTTTGGCAGAACGCGCGTGTGGATTTCTACCAAACGACGTGAAAAGCATGCCAATGCTGCTCTTTTTAGAACCCGCACATGGATTTGTGCCAAAACGCGTTTTAAGCATGATTATGACACTTTTGGTAGACGAGTATGCAGTTTTCTGCAAAACCACACGATATGCATGCAAATGTTGCTTTTGACAGAACGCGCGTGTGGATTTCCACCAAACGACGTGAAAAGCATGCGAATGCTGCTCTTTTTAGCACCCGCACATGGATTTGTGCCAAAACGCGTTTTAAGCATGAATATGCAACTTTTGGTAGACGAGGATGCAGTTTTCTGCAAAACCACACGATATGCATGCAAATGGTGCTTTTGGCAGAACGCGCGTGTGGATTTCTACCAAACGACGTGAAAAGCATGCCAATGCTGCTCTTTTTAGAACCCGCACATCGATTTTTGCCAAAACGCGTTTTAAGCATGAATACGCAACTTTTGGTAGACGAGGATGCAGTTTTCTGCAAAACCACACGATATGCATGCAAATGACGCTTTTGGCAGAACGCGCTTGTGGATTTCTACCAAACGACGTGAAAAGCATGCCAATGCTGCTCTTTTTAGAACCCGCTCATGGATTTGTGCCAAAACGCGTTTTAAGCATGAATATGCAACTTTTGGTAGACGAGGATGCAGTTTTCTGCAAAACCACACGATATGCATGCAAATGGTGCTTTTGGCAGAACGCGCGTGTGGATTTCTACCAAACGACGTGAAAAGCATGCCAATGCTGCTCTTTTTAGAACCCGCACATCGATTTTTGCCAAAACGCGTTTTAAGCATGAATACGCAACTTTTGGTAGACGAGGATGCAGTTTTCTGCAAAACCACACGATATGCATGCAAATGACGCTTTTGGCAGAACGCGCGTGTGGATTTCTACCAAACGACGTGAAAAGCATGCCAATGCTGCTCTTTTTAGAACCCGCTCATGGATTTGTGCCAAAACGCGTTTTAAGCATGAATATGACACTTTTGGTAGACGAGGATGCAGTTTTCTGCAACACCACACGATATGCATGCAAATGACGCTTTTGGCAGAACGCGCGTGTGGATTTCTACCAAACGACGTGAAAAGCATGCCAATGCTGCTCTTTTTAGCTCCCGCACATGGATTTGTGCCAAAACGCGTTTTAAGCATGAATATGACACTTTTGGTAGACGAGTATGCAGTTTTCTGCAAAACTACACGATATGCATGCAAATGGTGCTTTTGGCAGAACGCGCGTGTGGATTTCTACCAAACGACGTGAAAAGCATGCCAATGCTGCTCTTTTTAGCACCCGCACATGGATTTGTGCCAAAACGCGTTTTAAGCATGAATACGCAACTTTTGGTAGACGAGGATGCAGTTTTCTGCAAAACCACACGATATGCATGCAAATGGTGCTTTTGGCAGAACGCGCGTGTGGATTTCTACCAAACGACGTGAAAAGCATGCCAATGCTGCTCTTTTTAGAACCCGCACATGGATTTGTGCCAAAACGCGTTTTAAGCTTGATTATGACACTTTTGGTAGACGAGTATGCAGTTTTCTGCAAAACCACACGATATGCATGCAAATGTTGCTTTTGAATGAACGCGCGTGTGGATTTCCACCAAACGACGTGAAAAGCATGCGAATGCTGCTCTTTTTAGCACCCGCACATGGATTTGTGCCAAAACGCGTTTTAAGCATGAATACGCAACTTTTGGTAGACGAGGATGCAGTTTTCTGCAAAACCACACGATATGCATGCAAATGGTGCTTTTGGCAGAACGCGCGTGTGGATTTCTACCAAACGACGTGAAAAGCATGCCAATGCTGCTCTTTTTAGAACCCGCACATCGATTTGTGCCAAAACGCGTTTTAAGCATGAATATGACACTTATGGTAGACGAGTATGCAGTTTTCTGCACAAACACACGATATGCATGCAAATGGTGCTTTTGGCAGAACGCCCGTGTGGATTTCTACCAAACGACGTGAAAAGCATGCCAATGCTGCTCTTTTTAGCACCCGCACATGGATTTTTGCCAAAACGCGTTTTAAGCATGAATACGCAACTTTTGGTAGACGAGGATGCAGTTTTCTGCACAACCACACGATATGCATGCAAATGGTGCTTTTGGCAGACCGCCCGTGTGGATTTCTACCAAACGACGTGAAAAGCATGCCAATGCTGCTCTTTTTAGCACCCGCACATGGATTTTTGCCAAAACGTGTTTTAAGCATGAATACGCAACTTTTGGTAGACGAGGATGCAGTTTTCTGCAAAACCACACGATATGCATGCAAATGACGCTTTTGGCAGAGCGCGCGTGTGGATTTCTACCAAACGACGTGAAAAGCATGCCAATGCTGCTCTTTTTAGAACCCGCACATGGATTTGTGCCAAAACGCGTTTTAAGCATGAATATGACACTTTTGGTAGACGAGGATGCAGTTTTCTGCAAAACCACACGATATGCATGCAAATGACGCTTTTGGCAGAACGCGCGTGTGGATTTCTACCAAACGACGTGAAAAGCATGCCAATGCTGCTCTTTTTAGAACCCGCACATGGATTTGTGCCAAAACGCGCTTTAAGCATGAATATGACACATTTGGTAGACGAGTATGCAGTTTTCTGCAAAAACTACACGATATGCATGCAAATGGTGCTTTTGGCAGAACGCGCGTGTGGATTTCTACCAAACGACGTATAAAGCATGCCAATGCTGCTCTTTTTAGCACCCGCACATGGATTTGTGCCAAAACGCGTTTTAAGCATGAATACGCAACTTTTGGTAGACGAGGATGCAGTTTTCTGCAAAACCACACGATATGCATGCAAATGGTGCTTTTGGCAGAACGCGCGTGTGGATTTCTACCAAACGACGTGAAAAGCATGCCAATGCTGCTCTTTTTAGAACCCGCACATGGATTTGTGCCAAAACGCGTTTTAAGCTTGATTATGACACTTTTGGTAGACGAGTATGCAGTTTTCTGCAAAACCACACGATATGCATGCAAATGTTGCTTTTGAATGAACGCGCGTGTGGATTTCCACCAAACGACGTGAAAAGCATGCGAATGCTGCTCTTTTAGCACCCGCACATGGATTTGTGCCAAAACGCGTTTTAAGCATGAATACGCAACTTTTGGTAGACGAGGATGCAGTTTTCTGCAAAACCACACGATATGCATGCAAATGGTGCTTTTGGCAGAACGCGCGTGTGGATTTCTACCAAACGACGTGAAAAGCATGCCAATGCTGCTCTTTTTAGAACCCGCACATCGATTTGTGCCAAAACGCGTTTTAAGCATGAATATGACACTTATGGTAGACGAGTATGCAGTTTTCTGCACAAACACACGATATGCATGCAAATGGTGCTTTTGGCAGAACGCCCGTGTGGATTTCTACCAAACGACGTGAAAAGCATGCCAATGCTGCTCTTTTTAGCACCCGCACATGGATTTTTGCCAAAACGCGTTTTAAGCATGAATACGCAACTTTTGGTAGACGAGGATGCAGTTTTCTGCACAACCACACGATATGCATGCAAATGGTGCTTTTGGCAGAACGCCCGTGTGGATTTCTACCAAACGACGTGAAAAGCATGCCAATGCTGCTCTTTTTAGCACCCGCACATGGATTTTTGCCAAAACGTGTTTTAAGCATGAATACGCAACTTTTGGTAGACGAGGATGCAGTTTTCTGCAAAACCACACGATATGCATGCAAATGACGCTTTTGGCAGAACGCGCGTGTGGATTTCTACCAAACGACGTGAAAAGCATGCCAATGCTGCTCTTTTTAGAACCCGCACATGGATTTGTGCCAAAACGCGTTTTAAGCATGAATATGACACTTTTGGTAGACGAGGATGCAGTTTTCTGCAAAACCACACGATATGCATGCAAATGACGCTTTTGGCAGAACGCGCGTGTGGATTTCTACCAAACGACGTGAAAAGCATGCCAATGCTGCTCTTTTTAGAACCCGCACATGGATTTGTGCCAAAACGCGCTTTAAGCATGAATATGACACATTTGGTAGACGAGTATGCAGTTTCTGCAAAACTACACGATATGCATGCAAATGGTGCTTTTGGCAGAACGCGCGTGTGGATTTCTACCAAACGACGTGAAAAGCATGCCAATGCTGCTCTTTTTAGCACCCGCACATGGATTTGTGCCAAAACGCGTTTTAAGCATGAATATGACACTTTTGGTAGACGAGGATGCAGTTTTCTGCAAAACCACACGATATGCATGCAAATGGTGCTTTTGGCAGAACGCGCGTGTGGATTTCTACCAAACGACGTGAAAAGCATGCCAATGCTGCTCTTTTTAGAACCCGCACATCGATTTGTGCCAAAACGCGTTTTAGGCATGAATATGACACTTTTGGTAGACGAGTATGCAGTTTTCTGCACAACCACACGATATGCATGCAAATGGTGCTTTTGGCAGAACGCCCGTGTGGATTTCTACCAAACGACGTGAAAAGCATGCCAATGCTGCTCTTTTTAGCACCCGCACATGGATTTGTGCCAAAACGCGTTTTAATCATGAATACGCAACTTTTGGTAGACGAGAATGCAGTTTTCTGCAAAACCACACGATATGCATGCAAATGACGCTTTTGGCAGAACGCGCGTGTGGATTTCTACCAAACGACGTGAAAAGCATGCCAATGCTGCTCTTTTTAGAACCCGCACATGGATTCGTGCCAAAACGCGTTATAAGCATGAATATGACACTTTTGGTAGACGAGGATGCAGTTTTCTGCAAAACCACACGATATGCATGCAAATGACGCTTTTGGCAGAACGCGCGTGTGGATTTCTACCAAACGACGTGAAAAGCATGCCAATGCTGCTCTTTTTAGAACCCGCACATCGATTTGTGCCAAAACGCGTTTTAAGCATGAATATGACACTTTTGGTAGACGAGGATGCAGTTTTCAGCAAAACCACACGATATGCATGCAAATGGTGCTTTTGGCAGAACGCGCGTGTGGATTTCTACCAAACGACGTGAAAAGCATGCCAATGCTGCTCTTTTTACAACCCGCACATGGATTTGTGCCAAAACGCGTTTTAAGCATGAATATGACACTTTTGGTAGACGAGGATGCAGTTTTCTGCAAAACCACACGATATGCATGCAAATGGTGCTTTTGGCAGAACGCGCGTGTTGATTTCTACCAAACGACGTGAAAAGCATGCCAATGCTGCTCTTTTTAGCACCCGCACATGGATTTGTGCCACAACGCGTTTTAAGCATGAATACGCAACTTTTGGTAGACGAGGATGCAGTTTTCTGCAAAACCACACGATATGCATGCAAATGACGCTTTTGGCAGAACGCGCGTGTGGATTTCTACCAAACGACGTGAAAAGCATGCAATGCTGCTCTTTGTAGCACCCGCACATGGATTTGTGCCAAAACGCGTTTTAAGCATGAATATGACACTTTTGGTAGACGAGGATGCAGTTTTCTGCAAAACCACACGATATGCATGCAAATGGTGCTTTTGGCAGAACGCGCGTGTGGATTTCTACCAAACGACGTGAAAAGCATGCCAATGCTGCTCTTTTTAGAACCCGCACATCGATTTGTGCCAAAACGCGTTTTAGGCATGAATATGACACTTTTGGTAGACGAGTATGCAGTTTTCTGCACAACCACACGATATGCATGCAAATGGTGCTTTTGGCAGAACGCCCGTGTGGATTTCTACCAAACGACGTGAAAAGCATGCCAATGCTGCTCTTTTTAGCACCCGCACATGGATTTGTGCCAAAACGCGTTTTAAGCATGAATACGCAACTTTTGGTAGACGAGAATGCAGTTTTCTGCAAAACCACACGATATGCATGCAAATGACGCTTTTGGCAGAACGCGCGTGTGGATTTCTACCAAACGACGTGAAAAGCATGCCAATGCTGCTCTTTTTAGAACCCGCACATGGATTTGTGCCAAAACGCGTTTTAAGCATGAATATGACACTTTTGGTAGACGAGGATGCAGTTTTCTGCAAAACCACACGATATGCATGCAAATGACGCTTTTGGCAGAACGCGCGTATGGATTTCTACCAAACGACGTGAAAAGCATGCCAATGCTGCTCTTTTAGAACCCGCACATCGATTTGTGCCAAAACGCGTTTTAAGCATGAATATGACACTTTTGGTAGACGAGTATGCAGTTTTCTGCACAACCACACGATATGCATGCAAATGGTGCTTTTGGCAGAACGCCCGTGTGCATTTCTACCAAACGACGTGAAAAGCATGCCAATGCTGCTCTTTTTAGCACCCGCACACGGATTTTTGCCAAAACGCGTTTTAAGCATGAATACGCAACTTTTGGTAGACGAGGATGCAGTTTTCTGCAAAACCACACGATATGCATGCAAATGACGCTTTTGGCAGAACGCGCGTGTGGATTTCTACCAAACGACGTGAAAAGCATGCCAATGCTGCTCTTTTTAGAACCCGCACATGAATTTGTGCCAAAACGCGTTTTAAGCATGAATATGACACTTTTGGTAGACGAGGATGCAGTTTTCTGCAAAACCACACGATATGCATGCAAATGACGCTTTTGGCAGAACGCGCGTGTGGATTTCTACCAAACGACGTGAAAAGCATGCCAATGCTGCTCTTTTTAGCACCCGCACATGGATTTGTGCCAAAACGCGTTTTAAGCATGAATATGACACTTTTGGTAGACGAGTATGCAGTTTTCTGCAAAACTACACGATATGCATGCAAATGGTGCTTTTGGCAGAACGCGCGTGTGGATTTCTACCAAACGACGTGAAAAGCATGCCAATGCTGCTCTTTTTTGCACCCGCACATGGATTTGTGCCAAAACGCGTTTTAAGCATGAATACGCAACTTTTGGTAGACGAGGATGCAGTTTTCTGCAGAACCACACGATATGCATGCAAATGGTGCTTTTGGCAGAACGCGCGTGTGGATTTCTACCAAACGACGTGAAAAGCATGCCAATGCTGCTCTTTTTAGCACCCGCACATGGATTTGTGCCAAAACGCGTTTTAAGCATGAATATGACACTTTTGGTAGACGAGTATGCAGTTTTCTGCAAAACTACACGATATGCATGCAAATGGTGCTTTTGGCAGAACGCGCGTGTGGATTTCTACCAAACGACGTGAAAAGCATGCCAATGCTGCTCTTTTTTGCACCCGCACATGGATTTGTGCCAAAACGCGTTTTAAGCATGAATATGACACTTTTGGTAGACGAGGATGCAGTTTTCTGCAAAACCACACGATATGCATGCAAATGACGCTTTTGGCAGAACGCGCGTGTGGATTTCTACCAAACGACGTGAAAAGCATGCCAATGCTGCTCTTTTTAGAACCCGCACATCGATTTGTGCCAAAACGCGTTTTAAGCATGAATATGACACTTTTGGTAGACGAGTATGCAGTTTTCTGCACAACCACACGATATGCATGCAAATGGTGCTTTTGGCAGAACGCCCGTGTGGATTTCTACCAAACGACGTGAAAAGCATGCCAATGCTGCTCTTTTTAGCACCCGCACATGGATTTTTGCCAAAACGCGTTTTAAGCATGAATACGCAACTTTTGGTAGACGAGGATGTAGTTTTCTGCAAAACCACACGATATGCATGCAAATGACGCTTTTGGCAGAACGCGCGTGTGGATTTCTACCAAACGACGTGAAAAGCATGCCAATGCTGCTCTTTTTAGAACCCGCACATGGATTTGTGCCAAAACGCGTTTTAAGCATGAATATGACACTTTTGGTAGACGAGGATGCAGTTTTCTGCAAAACCACACGCTATGCATGCAAATGGTGCTTTTGGCAGAACGCGCGTGTGGATTTCTACCAAACGACGTGAAAAGCATGCCAATGCTGCTCTTTTTAGCACCCGCACATGGATTTGTGCCAAAACGCGTTTTAAGCATGAATACGCAACTTTTGGTAGACGAGGATGCAGTTTTCTGCAAAACCACACGATATGCATGCAAATGACGCTTTTGGCAGAACGAGCGTGTGGATTTCTACCAAACGACGTGAAAATCATGCCAATGCTGCTCTTTTTACAACCCGCACATGGATTTGTGCCAAAACGCGTTTTAAGCATGTATATGACACTTTTGGTAGACGAGGATGCAGTTTTCAGCAAAACCACACGATATGCATGCAAATGGTGCTTTTGGCAGAACGCGCGTGTGGATTTCTACCAAACGACGTGAAAAGCATGCCAATGCTGCTCTTTTTACAACCCGCACATGGATTTGTGCCAAAACGCGTTTTAAGCATGAATATGACACTTTTGGTAGACGAGGATGCAGTTTTCTGCAAAACCACACGATATGCATGCAAATGGTGCTTTTGGCAGAACGCGCGTGTGGATTTCTACCAAACGACGTGAAAAGCATGCCAATGCTGCTCTTTTTAGCACCCGCACATGGATTTGTGCCAAAACGCGTTTTAAGCATGAATACGCAACTTTTGGTAGACGAGAATGCAGTTTTCTGCAAAACCACACGATATGCATGCAAATGACGCTTTTGGCAGAACGCGCGTGTGGATTTCTACCAAACGACGTGAAAAGCATGCCAATGCTGCTCTTTTTAGCACCCGCACATGGATTTGTGCCAAAACGCGTTTTAAGCATGAATATGCAACTTTTGGTAGACGAGGATGCAGTTTTCTGCAAAACCACACGATATGCATGCAAATGGTGCTTTTGGCAGAACGCGCGTGTGGATTTCTATCGAACGACGTGAAAAGCATGCCAATGCTGCTCTTTTTAGAACCCGCACATCTATTTGTGCCAAAACGCGTTTTAAGCATGAATATGACACTTTTGGTAGACGAGTATGCAGTTTTCTGCAAAACTACACGATATGCATGCAAATGGTGCTTTTGGCAGAACGCGCGTGTGGATTTCTACCAAACGACGTGAAAAGCATGCCAATGCTGCTCTTTTTTGCACCCGCACATGGATTTGTGCCAAAACGCGTTTTAAGCATGAATACGCAACTTTTGGTAGACGAGGATGCAGTTTTCTGCAGAACCACACGATATGCATGCAAATGACGCTTTTGGCAGAACGCGCGTGTGGATTTCTACCAAACGACGTGAAAAGCATGCCAATGCTGCTCTTTTTAGAACCCGCACATGGATTTGTGCCAAAACGCGTTTTAAGCATGAATATGACACTTTTGGTAGACGAGGATGCAGTTTTCTGCAAAACCACACGATATGCATGCAAATGACGCTTTTGGCAGAACGCGCGTGTGGATTTCTACCAAACGACGTGAAAAGCATGCCAATGCTGCTCTTTTTAGAACCCGCACATCGATTTGTGCCAAAACGCGTTTTAAGCATGAATATGACACTTTTGGTAGACGAGGATGCAGTATTCTGCAAAACCACACGATATGCATGCAAATGGTGCTTTTGGCAGAACGCGCGTGTGGATTTCTACCAAACGACGTGAAAAGCATGCCAATGCTGCTCTTTTTAGCACCCGCACATGGATTTGTGCCAAAACGCGTTTTAAGCATGAATACGCAACTTTTGGTAGACGAGAATGCAGTTTTCTGCAAAACCACACGATATGCATGCAAATGACGCTTTTGGCAGAACGCGCGTGTGGATTTCTACCAAACGACGTGAAAAGCATGCCAATGCTGCTCTTTTTAGCACCCGCACATGGATTTGTGCCAAAACGCGTTTTAAGCATGAATATGCAACTTTTGGTAGACGAGGATGCAGTTTTCTGCAAAACCACACGATATGCATGCAAATGGTGCTTTTGGCAGAACGCGCGTGTGTGTTTCTATCAAACGACGTGAAAAGCATGCCAATGCTGCTCTTTTTAGAACCCGCACATCTATTTGTGCCAAAACGCGTTTTAGGCATGAATATGACACTTTTGGTAGACGAGTATGCAGTTTTCTGCACAACCACACGATATGCATGCAAATGGTGCTTTTGGCAGAACGCCCGTGTGGATTTCTACCAAACGACGTGAAAAGCATGCCAATGCTGCTCTTTTTAGCACCCGCACATGGATTTGTGCCAAACGCGTTTTAAGCATGGATACGCAACTTTTGGTAGACGAGGATGCAGTTTTCTGCAAAACCACACGATATGCATGCAAATGACGCTTTGGCAGAACGCGCGTGTGGATTTCTACCAAACGACGTGAAAAGCATGCCAATGCTGCTCTTTTTACAACCCGCACATGGATTTGTGCCAAAACGCGTTTTAAGCATGAATATGACACTTTTGGTAGACGAGGATGCAGTTTTCAGCAAAACCACACGATATGCATGCAAATGGTGCTTTTGGCAGAACGCGCGTGTGGATTTCTACCAAACGACGTGAAAAGCATGCCAATGCTGCTCTTTTTAGCACCCGCACATGGATTTGTGCCAAAACGCGTTTTAAGCATGAATACGCAACTTTTGGTAGACGAGAATGCAGTTTTCTGCAAAACCACACGATATGCATGCAAATGACGCTTTTGGCAGAACGCGCGTGTGGATTTCTACCAAACGACGTGAAAAGCATGCCAATGCTGCTCTTTTTAGAACCCGCACATGGATTTGTGCCAAAACGCGTTTTATGCATGAATATGACACTTTTGGTAGACGAGGATGCAGTTTTCTGCAAAACCACACGATATGCATGCAAATGACGCTTTTGGCAGAACGCGCGTGTGGATTTCTACCAAACGACGTGAAAAGCATGCCAATGCTGCTCTTTTTAGAACCCGCACATCGATTTGTGCCAAAACGCGTTTTAAGCATGAATATGACACTTTTGGTAGACGAGTATGCAGTTTTCTGCACAACCACACGATATGCATGCAAATGGTGCTTTTGGCAGAACGCCCGTGTGCATTTCTATCAAACGACGTGAAAAGCATGCCAATGCTGCTCTTTTTAGCACCCGCACACGGAGTTTTGCCAAAACGCGTTTTAAGCATGAATACGCAACTTTTGGTAGACGAGGATGCAGTTTTCTGCAAAACCACACGATATGCATGCAAATGACGCTTTTGGCAGAACGCGCGTGTGGATTTCTACCAAACGACGTGAAAAGCATGCCAATGCTGCTCTTTTTAGAACCCGCACATGGATTTGTGCCAAAACGCGTTTTAAGCATGAATATGACACTTTTGGTAGACGAGGATGCAGTTTTCTGCAAAACCACACGATATGCATGCAAATGACGCTTTTGGCAGAACGCGCGTGTGGATTTCTACCAAACGACGTGAAAAGCATGCCAATGCTGCTCTTTTTAGCACCCGCACATGGATTTGTGCCAAAACGCGTTTTAAGCATGAATATGACACTTTTGGTAGACGAGGATGCAGTTTTCTGCAAAACCACACGATATGCATGCAAATGACGCTTTTGGCAGAACGCGCGTGTGGATTTCTACCAAACGACGTGAAAAGCATGCCAATGCTGCTCTTTTTAGAACCCGCACATGGATTTGTGCCAAAACGCGTTTTAAGCATGAATATGACACATTTGGTAGACGAGTATGCAGTTTTCTGCAAAACTACACGATATGCATGCAAATGGTGCTTTTGGCAGAACGCGCGTGTGGATTTCTACCAAACGACGTGAAAAGCATGCCAATGCTGCTCTTTTTAGCACCCTCACATGGATTTGTGCCAAAACGCGTTTTAAGCATGAATATGACACTTTTGGTAGACGAGGATGCAGTTTTCTGCAAAACCACACGATATGCATGCAAATGACGCTTTTGGCAGAACGCGCGTGTGGATTTCTACCAAACGACGTGAAAAGCATGCCAATGCTGCTCTTTTTAGCACCCGCACATGGATTTGTGCCAAAACGCGTTTTAAGCATGAATATGACACTTTTGGTAGACGAGGATGCAGTTTTCTGCAAAACCACACGATATGCATGCAAATGACGCTTTTGGCAGAACGCGCGTGTGGATTTCTACCAAACGACGTGAAAAGCATGCCAATGCTGCTCTTTTTAGAACCCGCACATGGATTTGTGCCAAAACGCGTTTTAAGCATGAATATGACACTTTTGGTAGACGAGGATGCAGTTTTCTGCAAAACCACACGATATGCATGCAAATGACGCTTTTGGCAGAACGCGCGTGTGGATTTCTACCAAACGACGTGAAAAGCATGCCAATGCTGCTCTTTTTAGAACCCGCACATCGATTTGTGCCAAAACGCGTTTTAGGCATGAATATGACACTTTTGGTAGACGAGTATGCAGTTTTCTGCACAACCACACGATATGCATGCAAATGGTGCTTTTGGCAGAACGCCCGTGTGGATTTCTACCAAACGACGTGAAAAGCATGCCAATGCTGCTCTTTTTAGCACCCGCACATGGATTTGTGCCAAAACGCGTTTTAAGCATGAATACGCAACTTTTGGTAGACGAGAATGCAGTTTTCTGCAAAACCACACCATATGCATGCAAATGACGCTTTTGGCAGAACGCGCGTGTGGATTTCTACCAAACGACGTGAAAAGCATGCCAATGCTGCTCTTTTTAGAACCCGCACATGGATTTGTGCCAAAACGCGTTTTATGCATGAATATGACACTTTTGGTAGACGAGGATGCAGTTTTCTGCAAAACCACACGATATGCATGCAAATGACGCTTTTGGCAGAACGCGCGTGTGGATTTCTACCAAACGACGTGAAAAGCATGCCAATGCTGCTCTTTTTAGCACCCGCACATGGATTTGTGCCAAAACGCGTTTTAAGCATGAATACGCAACTTTTGGTAGACGAGGATGCAGTTTTCTGCAAAACCACACGATATGCATGCAAATGGTGCTTTTGGCAGAACGCGCGTGTGGATTTCTACCAAACGACGTGAAAAGCATGCCAATGCTGCTCTTTTTAGAACCCGCACATGGATTTGTGCCAAAACGCGTTTTAAGCTTGATTATGACACTTTTGGTAGACGAGTATGCAGTTTTCTGCAAAACCACACGATATGCATGCAAATGTTGCTTTTGAATGAACGCGCGTGTGGATTTCCACCAAACGACGTGAAAAGCATGCGAATGCTGCTCTTTTTAGCACCCGCACATGGATTTGTGCCAAAACGCGTTTTAAGCATGAATATGCAACTTTTGGTAGACGAGGATGCAGTTTTCTGCAAAACCACACGATATGCATGCAAACGGTGCTTTTGGCAGAACGCGCGTGTGGATTTCTACCAAACGACGTGAAAAGCATGCCAATGCTGCTCTTTTTAGCACCCGCACATGGATTTGTGCCAAAACGCGTTTTAAGCATGAATACGCAACTTTTGGTAGACGAGGATGCAGTTTTCTGCAAAACCACACGATATGCATGCAAATGACGCTTTTGGCAGAACGCGCGTGTGGATTTCTACCAAACGACGTGAAAAGCATGCCAATGCTGCTCTTTTTACAACCCGCACATGGATTTGTGCCAAAACGCGTTTTAAGCATGAATATGACACTTTTGGTAGACGAGGATGCAGTTTTCAGCAAAACCACACGATATGCATGCAAATGGTGCTTTTGGCAGAACGCGCGTGTGGATTTCTACCAAACGACGTGAAAAGCATGCCAATGCTGCTCTTTTTACAACCCGCACATGGATTTGTGCCAAAACGCGTTTTAAGCATGAATAAGACACTTTTGGTAGACGAGGATGCAGTTTTCTGCAAAACCACACGATATGCATGCAAATGGTGCTTTTGGCAGAACGCGCGTGTGGATTTCTACCAAACGACGTGAAAAGCATGCCAATGCTGCTCTTTTTAGCACCCGCACATGGATTTGTGCCAAAACGCGTTTTAAGCATGAATACGCAACTTTTGGTAGACGAGGATGCAGTTTTCTGCAAAACCACACGATATGCATGCAAATGACGCTTTTGGCAGAACGCGCGTGTGGATTTCTACCAAACGACGTGAAAAGCATGCCAATGCTGCTCTTTTTAGCACGCTCACATGGATTTGTGCCAAAACGCGTTTTAAGCATGAATATGCAACTTTTGGTAGACGAGGATGCAGTTTTCTGCAAAACCACACGATATGCATGCAAATGGTGCTTTTGGCAGAACGCGCGTGTGGATTTCTATCAAACGACGTGAAAAGCATGCCAATGCCGCTCTTTTTAGAACCCGCACATCGATTTGTGCCAAAACGCGTTTTAGGCATGAATATGACACTTTTGGTAGACGAGTATGCAGTTTTCTGCACAACCACACGATATGCATGCAAATGGTGCTTTTGGCAGAACGCCCGTGTGGATTTCTACCAAACGACGTGAAAAGCATGCCAATGCTGCTCTTTTTAGCACCCGCACATGGATTTGTGCCAAAACGCGTTTTAAGCATGAATACGCAACTTTTGGTAGACGAGGATGCAGTTTTCTGCAAAACCACACGATATGCATGCAAATGACGCTTTTGGCAGAACGCGCGTGTGGATTTCTACCAAACGACGTGAAAAGCATGCCAATGCTGCTCTTTTTACAACCCGCACATGGATTTGTGCCAAAACGCGTTTTAAGCATGAATATGACACTTTTGGTAGACGAGGATGCAGTTTTCAGCAAAACCACACGATATGCATGCAAATGGTGCTTTTGGCAGAACGCGCGTGTGGATTTCTACCAAACGACGTGAAAAGCATGCCAATGCTGCTCTTTTTAGCACCCGCACATGGATTTGTGCCAAAACGCGTTTTAAGCATGAATATGCAACTTTTGGTAGACGAGGATGCAGTTTTCTGCAAAACCACACGATATGCATGCAAATGGTGCTTTTGGCAGAACGCGCGTGTGGATTCCTACCAAACGACGTGAAAAGCATGCCTATGCTGCTCTTTTTAGAACCCGCACATCGATTTGTGCCAAAACGCGTTTTAGGCATGAATATGACACTTTTGGTAGACGAGTATGCAGTTTTCTGCACAACCACACGATATGCATGCAAATGGTGCTTTTGGCAGAACGCCCGTGTGGATTTCTACCAAACGACGTGAAAAGCATGCCAATGCTGCTCTTTTTAGCACCCGCACATGGATTTGTGCCAAAACGCGTTTTAAGCATGAATACGCAACTTTTGGTAGACGAGAATGCAGTTTTCTGCAAAACCACACGATATGCATGCAAATGACGCTTTTGGCAGAACGCGCGTGTGGATTTCTACCAAACGACGTGAAAAGCATGCCAATGCTGCTCTTTTTAGAACCCGCACATCGATTTGTGCCAAAACGCGTTTTAAGCATGAATATGACACTTTTGGTAGACGAGTATGCAGTTTTCTGCACAACCACACGATATGCATGCAAATGGTGCTTTTGGCAGAAGGCCCGTGTGCATTTCTACCAAACGACGTGAAAAGCATGCCAATGCTGCTCTTTTTAGCACCCGCACACGGATTTTTGCCAAAACGCGTTTTAAGCATGAATACGCAACTTTTGGTAGACGAGGATGCAGTTTTCTGCAAAACCACACGATATGCATGCAAATGACGCTTTTGGCAGAACGCGCGTGTGGATTTCTACCAAACGACGTGAAAAGCATGCCAATGCTGCTCTTTTTAGAACCCGCACATGGATTTGTGCCAAAACGCGTTTTAAGCATGAATATGACACTTTTGGTAGACGAGGATGCAGTTTTCTGCAAAACCACACGATATGCATGCAAATGACGCTTTTGGCAGAACGCGCGTGTGGATTTCTACCAAACGACGTGAAAAGCATGCCAATGCTGCTCTTTTTAGCACCCGCACATGGATTTGTGCCAAAACGCCTTTTAAGCATGAATATGACACTTTTGGTAGACGAGGATGCAGTTTTCTGACAAACCACACGATATGCATGCTAATGACGCTTTTGGCAGAACGCGCGTGTGGATTTCTACCAAACGACGTGAAAAGCATGCCAATGCTGCTCTTTTTAGAACCCGCACATGGATTTGTGCCAAAACGCGTTTTAAGCATGAATATGACACATTTGGTAGACGAGTATGCAGTTTTCTGCAAAACTACACGATATGCATGCAAATGGTGCTTTTGGCAGAACGCGCGTGTGGATTTCTACCAAACGACGTGAAAAGCATGCCAATGCTGCTCTTTTTAGCACCCGCACATGGATTTGTGCCAAAACGCGTTTTAAGCATGAATACGCAACTTTTGGTAGACGAGGATGCAGTTTTCTGCAAAACCACACGATATGCATGCAAATGGTGCTTTTGGCAGAACGCGCGTGTGGATTTCTACCAAACGACGTGAAAAGCATGCCAATGCTGCTCTTTTTAGAACCCGCACATGGATTTGTGCCAAAACGCGTTTTAAGCATGATTATGACACTTTTGGTAGACGAGTATGCAGTTTTCTGCAAAACCACACGATATGCATGCAAATGTTGCTTTTGACAGAACGCGCGTGTGGATTTCCACCAAACGACGTGAAAAGCATGCGAATGCTGCTCTTTTTAGCACCCGCACATGGATTTGTGCCAAAACGCGTTTTAAGCATGAATATGCAACTTTTGGTAGACGAGGATGCAGTTTTCTGCAAAACCACACGATATGCATGCAAATGGTGCTTTTGGCAGAACGCGCGTGTGGATTTCTACCAAACGACGTGAAAAGCATGCCAATGCTGCTCTTTTTAGCACCCGCACATGGATTTGTGCCAAAACGCGTTTTAAGCATGAATACGCAACTTTTGGTAGACGAGGATGCAGTTTTCTGCAAAACCACACGATATGCATGCAAATGGTGCTTTTGGCAGAACGCGCGTGTGGATTTCTACCAAACGACGTGAAAAGCATGCCAATGCTGCTCTTTTTAGAACCCGCACATGGATTTGTGCCAAAACGCGTTTTAAGCATGATTATGACACTTTTGGTAGACGAGTATGCAGTTTTCTGCAAAACCACACGATATGCATGCAAATGTTGCTTTTGACAGAACGCGCGTGTGGATTTCCACCAAACGACGTGAAAAGCATGCGAATGCTGCTCTTTTTAGCACCCGCACATGGATTTGTGCCAAAACGCGTTTTAAGCATGAATATGCAACTTTTGGTAGACGAGGATGCAGTTTTCTGCAAAACCAC